>NC_051180.1:65991611-66064147 GCF_013339695.2 Rhipicephalus sanguineus | reverse complement strand
AGTTCGCTTTTCCGAGGGATTGCTATTTTACCCCACTTGCACTAAGGCTCTAAAAGTCCATGAGCGCTCCCAAAGTGGAAGATCACATCTGCTAAGAAAAAAAAAAAGCTTTAAAAAGTTGTCCCGCTGATTATTCGCCCAGTTCCTTTCACTCCTGCTTTTCCTTCCTGCGGCATCAATTTCTTTTGCCTTTTTTTTTTCTCCAGCATTCGTCTCCCGTTTTCTCTTACCCATACTCTTTTTGATCATTTTTTTTTTGCCATTGCTTAAGGCACAAGTATGTCCTAGCGGACGCTTACACTTTTTTCAAGACCCTGCAGAATTCGTGTGAAGGTTGTTGAGTGATGAAAGGCGAGTTCAAGCAACATGAAGATCTCTGAAGAGCCCAAGCAAAGCGCCCTTTTTCTCGTTGGCCAGCCTGCAATCTCGCCGTTATGCCTACTCGTCTTGTCTTCGTGTTTCGTAATCCAGCGACAGTGCTTTTCCGTCAAACTTATTGCGCCGAAACTATGCTGCAATAAACAGATGACTATGCTTTAATATTGCGCCCGCGTAATCTTTGGTTGCTTCTTTTTTTTAGAACTTTGAACCAATGATAGTGAGTTACAGAACACCCGTAGTAGCTTTTTTTTTTGCTTGTTTTCTTTTAGGAGATCTATCCCAGAGCCCTTTTTTATGATTTCCTGGATCGTAAAAAACGTAGTTCGCTCATAATGATAACCATGTTAGTTATGGGGCGATGCGTATAAATTGGATTTGACAGTTTTGAGGCTGTAGCAATTTATTTAGCAGGTTAAAATAGCAAAAACAGGAAGCGTAAGTTGCCTTTTTCTAAGCAATGGCAAATCATGTGCATTTTCTGTTTTGGTTAGGCATAACAATATCGGCACAGGCGCAGTACTGAGTCTAAAGTCTGCAGCATTATTATTATTATAAACGGAATCGGGCAAATAAGCCACAGAGCATAGTCGTAATGACTGTCCGCACGAGCTCGCAAACCAAAGCACATGAAAGTAAACTTAAGAATGATACAACATTGTTTGCGTTACACTTTGTGTGTGGACCCTCAGCTGGCGTGAACAAAATGATCCTGTGAAACAGCGCCGTCTTGTTAAAATGCCCCTCACCATGTTTGACAATTTTGAGCTAACAAGCGCAATGCATACACTGGGCGTTCACGATAACGTCTGCCAAAATTTGCAACGCTACGCGCCGCGGAAATGGGTCAAATTTCAAGGTGAACGCGGCTTGCCCTTCCTCTCACGGGCGCGCGCTTTAGAGAATGAGGGGATGACGTACATGAGAAAATGGCCCTACGTAGGTGGTAGTGCTGTGACGTCGCTCCTCTACGTAGACGACGGCAAGGAGGTTAAAAAAAATTGCTGGAGTGGCGATTATTGCGCAATAGTGAAGCCGTGCCCACCAAAAGATGGCGGCTGCTCCCGCCATCTTACTAGGGGCACGATAAACTATCGGCGTTTGGCGAACGAAAGCGAGCGTTTTCCACGCACGCCAGAGAAGTTTAATTATGGCAACTTTTAGGGGTCAGATACTGCTGCAAGTGTGTCTTTGTGTTACTAGTTTTCATAAGTAAGCTTCAAAGTCATGGCAAATTTTATTGGACATCGATCGTCAATAATCCTCTCGACGGGTTACTTTTGTCGGCAACAACAACTTTTATTTCGTAATTAACGTAGCATTTACACCAACAGATCAAAGCCATTTGATCTCTAAGTAGGCACCACCAGAAAAGAGCATGTTTCCGAGCTTTTGGTGGGCAAAGCTGGCTTCACTTTCGCTGGCAAGGCGTTTCGAGAGCTTCCACTCCAGAATTTTTTTAGGGGCGAAGCTCCTTAAGGCGGCACCCGTTCGTCCCTCGTAGTCGTAGTCGTAGTGCGTAACCAGTCTTACGCTTTGACCTCCAAGGTGGTGCCGGTGGGAGATTTTTCCTGTGCGTTGTTGAACAATAAAAAATTCGCAGCGTGCGCGTTAACTAAAAGCCGAATTCTTCTGTCTCTCATTCCCCATTAGCAGCCATTGGCATGTTCCAGTAGGAAACGTTAGTGGAAGTAGAAGTGTAAGTGTTAGCTAAAAGCCGACTTCTTCTGTCTCTCATTCCCATTAGCAGCCATTGTTTACCTCCGAGGTAGTGCCTGGTGAGATTTTTCCTGTGCGTGATTAAACAATAAAAATTTTGTTCAAAACGCCGTTGATTGATGACATAAACCAACGAAAGACGCCAGATGTTTTGTAAAAGCAAAACGAAAGAACGCCAGATGTTTCTAAAGCAAAACGAAAAGACGCCAGCTGCTTAACAAAAGACGCCAGATGTTTTCTAAAGCAATGGTTTTCTAAACAATGAAAATTCACAGCGTACATGTAAAAGTAAAGTGAGCTGCAAGTCGTCATAACTCATCGAACCTTTAGTATAAACGCGCCCGATCTCACGTCGGTGATGATGTACTGGGCAGAATTCACGGAAGATTCACGGTTTACCGATGAACCTCCGCAGCTTCGCCCACTCATCATCATTCACTCCGTGGATATGCTGTGATTTTTTTAAACCTCCTTGGACGACGGTGCTCTGACGTCGCCAATAGTAGCACGTGACGCTGCGATAATTATTTGACACGACATGTGTAGTTTGTGTAATTTCTTGCTTGAATAGATTAATAAAACTTGAGAGAAATAATGAGACAGACAAAGGGAATGTGTGCGTCTTTTTCATTTTCTTTCGTGAATTGCAGCGAGATGCGGGGCTAAGTGCCTCCCTTTCCCATGCGTTCGTGTTCCCTCGATTAGCGCATCGAGTAGACGCCAGCCCTTGAAACAAAAGTAATGTTCTAGCGCGTTCGAGCACTCATTATGCTCGTTTATTCTATGTAAACGTTAATGCGGCATTGGCTCATGATACCGCCACTGTCGTGCCCGTACAAATGTCTCAACTTTCATGCCCGTCCTGCAGAACCAGGCAGTACACCACAGAGAACGCCGACGAAACGCCCGTGGCCGCTACATAAAAAAAAAAAAAAGTAGCGGCCGTGCAACGCCGCTCGCGTGCTCGGGCAATGCCACCTAGAAAAAAAATTAAGGCCTGCTCACTGCCGCCGTGACGTCACGCGTCTTGACCGAGCGAGCGAACGCGCGGGAGACAGTGAAGCCATTGCCACTATCGTCTCCTATGAAATGATAAAGCGTTCGCGGCTAGTTTTACATGCGCAACAGCTTTATTTTGCCTTTTGCGTAGGGATTGGCGCTGGCTTAAGGAATGTGTTACGCTTTAGTCTTTGGTGATTGGTCTGTAAGCGACTTATTATCGCACTTAAAAATAAGAAAAGATTGTGCGCTATCGAAAATGTGACCGATTTATAAATGCGAAGGTTGATGGCCCCGAAAAGTGACGAAATAAATAAGGCAAGTTTGATTCATACTTCATTCTTTATTTACACACACACACACACGCACACACGTCACATTGTCCATAAGATGCGCAGAAACTGTTCCTATTTATTTGGTAAACTGAGAAAAATTGTCGGCACGGCGTCCAGAGGTCCAGAGTCAGCCGAGTAGCCCCCATAGGAGCTACTACTGTCCTGCCGGTTCTTGGATGGGTGCACTTGGCAGTCGTCCTTAAGTGTTCTGGCTTGAAATCGAGCTCACACACCTGAAAACCATTTAAGAAAGCGGTTTATCACAGGCTTTCCGCTCCACTGTGATACTTATTTGCTCAGTTACAAACAACAGATTCTATGAGGTGTCTACAGGCATCCCAATTCGGCTGATTTGCAGCAATACCACATTCAAGGAAACAAATTAGGCGAAGGTGCTGGCAAGACTGGCGCATAATATAATACCGCAGAAAGTGGTCGGAGCACCGGTCAGAAATACTATGTATACAAACAGAATGCACGACGCCACGCACCGCCACTGCTTACCGTTTCTCAGTCAAAAGAAGCCCGCGGTGCTACGCGCAAATAGCGAAATGTTTACCGACCCTGAAGGAAAGAAACGCTTGTTCTGAGAATATGCTGCCACGCGCGTTTATGCTCAATTTGTATGAGTTTCGGGGTGCGAGCAGCGGAACGCAAAAGGCATCTCTCGCACCGCTTGTGAAGTCGCTTGATTGAGCAGTTGAAGGTGCGTCTACTTCGTTTCGCCGTCGTTTAGCAGCCCAGCTCACCGCGTCTCGGCAAGACGCGCTCGTCAAAAACGGGAAATCTATGCACTCTCCAGAGACGCTACATCATCGCGGGGGTGAGCGTCTGCGACGCTCACCTAAATGTGCCTTCTGTAAAGGCTTACACTAACAAGTCAGAAGTGCACATGGCATTATTTTATCGAAATAACTGAACGTGTTAGAGGTGGTGCCTTTAAAACATCTGAAAAGAAAGTAGCATAGACTACACATACCTTTTAATCACGGAGAGAATGCATATCGATGTCATCCCGATGAACGGCACGCTGTCATTTCTCTTTTTGGTCGCATTGGGAGAATGAAACCACTGGAACCTTCGGTACATGGCCAATATCGGCGACACTTGGGCCCACAGCACTGCTCCATTGGGAGAGCTTGCAGGTGTACAACATTCCGTGAACGAAGCACATCACATCACCACGCAGCACTTCACAAACGCAGACCACGGTCTTCAAGCAGACGCCAAAAGAAACAGGCTTCGTCAGGCTTAGGAATCCTGCTCTCTCGAACGGCGTGAGCATGCATGCGCACGTCTACACAGCAGGGGACGAGGGTCAAAAATGACTGACGTCAGAGGCCATGCCCGGAGTAGTGAGCAGGCCTGAAAATATTCTAGAGGGCGCTGGCTCGGGCTGGCTCGGACACGTCATGCGCACGTGACCATGCATGCGCATGACGTGTACATGCGTATGTGTCAAGTGAAGAGGGCAGGGAAGAGATTAGGCTTGCGAAGGCTACATGGGGCGAGTGGCAAGGGTTGAAACTCGCCTCCTCGCATCATGGTTTCGCGCCGCAACAAATTATTGTTTTTCTCAGCTCGTAAAGAACCGATTTGAAAAATTCTTGCGGGGTACTGCTTTTCATTCGGCACACAACAACTTCCAGCGTCTAACTAAAATTTGATATGTGGCCTGGTGAGGGGCCCTTTAAACGATATCTTACAGCCAGCATCACGCATAGACAGCTATTTATTCGGAAGCAGGAAGCACTAAGAGATGAGGTGGGAGGAAAGGGTGTTGCGCCTGAGTGGCACGGAAGGAATGCATATTTGAAGTCCACGGTCTTTAAGATGGTTCACGCGCATACTCTCAACGCGCCTCAATGAGTTTACGCCTGCCATAAAACTTGCCCTCACGTGGCTGGCTTTGAGCCGGCTGGACACCCCCAGATGGTGGTGCTGGCTGCGCAGCACACCACTGTGTAATAATAATAATATCTAGGGTTTAACGTCCGAAAGCCACGATTTGATTATGAGAGACGCCGTAGTGGAGGGCTGCGGAAATTTCGACCACCAGGGGTTCTTTAACGTGCACCTAAATCTAAGTACACGGGCCTCAAACATTCTCGCCTCCATCGAAAATGCAGCCGCCGCGGCCGGGATTCGATCCCGCGACCTTCGGGTCAGCAGTCGAGTGCCATAACCACTAGACCACCATGGCGGGGCGGAGAAAAAAACGAAAGAAAGAATGAATGAAAATGAGTAAAGTACTAGGAATAAAGATATCTAGACCGGTGTCTAGATATCTAGACCACTGTGTGTACACTGTCAGCGGTGACCAAATGATGAATTCAAGGCAATTCAACAGAAGTTACAAATGAATCGGCGGGGTTACATGTGAAAGAAGAAAGCGGGATTCGGTGCTGGAGCTCGTTCAGCTGCGTCCGACGCCGCTCGTGCCTCTGCTCTCTCTCCGCTCTTCTCCGGCGATTCGTTGTTACGCGTTCCAGGCTCGCAATCTCACTTTTGTTCTTTTGGAATGTTCGTCGATCCAAGCCACATAGCAACGGCGCCAGGCGAACGCGCTCAAGGATCGAAGTTCACGTTTACGTAGTGTGGCGTTTCTTGTGTGGGCGCCGAAATGCTGCCGGTGAATTCGAGCGGCACGCAGCGCTTCCCGGACTTTAGCCCATCATCTTTGTTTGGACGCCAAACACGCATGTTGTAAACACAGTGGCCTTGTCAACTCGAGTGCCGCTGACACAGAAAATATAATTTCTACTCTTCTAATTGGTTTTTGCCACAGACAGCTCACAAGACACACAGCGAGCAACAAAAAGAGCGAAGGAAAAGAAGACAACATACATAGCGTATTGTTTTCGACAATTGAAGGATGCTTGATTTTTTTACGCCGATATTTACTGTACGCGTCTTGCTTTCTTCTCCTCCCTTTATGTTACTGCTGCTCTTTCCACTCGTTGAACTCCGCAAGTAGCAAAAGCAAGCATTTAGTGGAATCGGACTGTCTTTCGCCTGTCTGGTGTTTACAAAGTGTACTGTACCACCGACAGCGCGGTAATTCTGTTTCTCGCAAATCAGAACAAGCTGCACAGAGGCTGAGTGAGGAAGCCAGATAATTAAAACATATAAACTTATTAAATGCGTAACACTGGCAACAGATCAAATGGTTAGTTAAACTAGGATATCCCTGTCATGGGGGAGGTGTTGCGTCATTATGTTCCTGCTCTGCCCTGGATAAAGTCAGCGGCCCGTCAGACACATAAACAGGGCAAACAAACGAAAACGATTAGAATAACGAAGTAGTGGGTGTTGCATTAGCGCGAGGAAGACAGGGAAACTAATCTTTCATCATATCATAAAATTAGTATTGACAGTTTGAGCAGCACTTGTCCGTGCTATACTGGTACAGCGCTGATAAATAAACGGTAGATTCCTCACTCTTTCAACCTTTCGGACCTATATTTCTTTCTTGCGGCGTTGACCAATGCCTGTTTTGCTTGGAAAGGCATTTGTAACGTGCACTTAAACGTCTCGTTTCAGTCACTTAAATAACATGAAACGTGCTCACTTGAAGCATTCGCCACGTTAAGCACGACACATTTAAACTGAGGAGTCGAGAGTACATGTATCGTAGTTTACTGTCTTTTCTATGATCTTGTATGCATTTCACTACAATGGTTTATGTACTGTTACGGCGTTGGGAGTGCGTGCAAATATCAATCAATCAATCAATCAATCAATCAATCAATCAATCAATCAATCAATCAATCAATCAATCAATCAATCAATCAATCAATCAATCATTTATTTAACGTGCCCAGGAACAACCGTTAGGTCTTTGTGCAGGCTCACGCAAAAAAACAATAAAAATAAACAATACAATACAGACAGTTTTCAGAAATAAAAAGAGCAAAAACACGTAGACAAAGAGAAATGAACACAAAAGAGGAGGAGTAAAATAAGACAACACGAGAATTATTGACGGGGAATAAAAAATTAGATTGCATATATACAACTATGCGGAAAGACTGAGAAGGGAAGACAATGTACATTGTGCCACACTATGTCAAAACAGTGCAAAGCTCGGATAAAAACAATGATTGTGGACTATGAAAAACGTCAAGATCAAGAAAATTAACATTCTGCAGACTTTGTATTCTGTGAACGGTAGAGTGTGGGAAGAAGCAGGTGAGTACATGAAACGGTCTGTTCTCTCTGGTTAACTTACGCGGAATTCGAAAATTAACATAATTAAGAAGTACAGGGCAGGATATGATACCGTGGACTAGCTTGTAAAGAAATAAGAGATCAGAATGATTTCGTCGGCAGTGAAGTGATGGCAGTGATAATAATTCAGCAGTATTTGAACGAGATCCAGAGTCATTTTTAGCAAAGCGATGGTTATATATGCTGAGGAATTTTTTCTGGACTCGTTCAATGGTGTTACCGCTGGATTGAGCAATGCCATTCCATATCACGGACGCATACTCAAGTTGTGGAAGACATATTGCCATGTACAATTTGTGGAGGGCCATGGGAGACCTGAATTCTCGTGATATTCTACAAACACATCCGAGAGAACGAAGGCCCCGCATAGCAGCACTCTTAACGTGAGCAGAAAAGTTTAACGCGCTGTCAACAACACCACCAAGATCACTGATCTCATAAACCTTGCATAAGGACACAGAATTGACAGAGTATTGAAATGACATGCTAGATGTTTTGCGAGTGATAGACATGAATTTTGTCTTCGAGGTATTCAGGGAAAAGTTATTACCATTGCACCATTCGGAAAAAGAGCGCAAGTCTGATTGCAACAAGCGACAGTCGGTAACTCAATGAATTTCCTTAAAAATCTTGATGTCATCGGCATACAAGAGGAAAGAAGAATTACGAATGACAAAAGAAACATCATTAACGTAAATTAAATATAGAAGTGGGCCTAATACCGACCCTTGAGGGACCCCACTAGTCACTTTATACAAAGAAGACGTTTGGCCATTTACAGCACCATAACAATACCTGTTGAGCAGATAGCTCTGCAGGAGATTCACAACCGACAAGTCAACATCAAAGTGCGCAAGTTTAACCATAATCAGTGTGTGGCTGACTACGTCAAAAGCCTTGCTCAGGTCACAGTAAATTACGTCAACCTGTCCTCTCTGAGAAATAGGTGTGGAGATCTGTGTCATGAAACTAGCAAGATTTGTGGTAGTTGAGCGGCCAGCGAGAAAACCATGTTGATTAGGAATCAATGAGTTTTTCACACTATAAGACAATATGTTGTGAAGAGCCAGCTCGAAGATCTTTGATGTGGCACATAATAGAGAAATCGGGCGATAATTAGAAGCATCTGTTTTAGAGCCCGACTTAAATACTGGAAAAACACGAGCAGTTTTCCACATGCTAGGAAATGTGGAAGTGTCCAGGCAGTTATTAAATATCGTAGTCAGTACTGGGACAAATATACTACCATAAGCTTTTAGTATGGCGGAGGGGATGCCATCTGGGCCACATGATAAGGATGCTTTTAAGCGCTTAATGCATTCGCAGATGAGATTTTCATCCAGCGACAAAGCACTGGATGAGCTAACTGCCTTGGGCTGTTGTCTGATATCAGTGCTAGAGTCTGAGGCCTTATAAACGGATGAGAAATGCGTGGCAAAACAGTCAGCGACGGCATGCACTTCTACGCCATTTGAGTCCAGTAGTCTGAAGGACTCTCCGCTTTTGGTAGACCGTTTACGTACGTACTTCCAAAGCTCAGCCGGCCTGTCAGAGGCGCTTTTTTCTAAGAATTCAATATACGAACCATGATCCCGTTTATATAGGCGTTTAGAGAGAGTTCGAAAGAAGCTGAACTCTTCCTTCCACTCGCTGGATGGAGAACATTTAGATTTCCTGTGTGCGTGATCTTTATGCTTCAGTGCACTGATAAGTTCAGATGAGAACCAGTGGGGATATTCACGTTGTTTAGGTATATATTGGGGAATAAAATTACTCATGCTGCTCAGTACAAGCTCTGTAAATTGATCAACCTGGTCATCAGCATTTGGTTTGTCAGTAACCTGTGCCTGTGACCACTCAACGGTGGACAAGTAATAATAATAATAATAATAATAATAATAATAATAATAATAATAATAATAATAATAATAATAATAATAATAAGAAGAAGAAGAAGAAGAAGAAGAAGAAGAAAGGAATTCAGGGTGGGTCGACAATGAGGCGATCTGAATTAATTGGGCTTTTCATTGGGCTTACTCGGCGATGCTTATTGTATGTAGAAGGCGCAGACATGGTACACTGACTTCAAAATAGTCAGGATGTATTTTTTATTTTCACGTTTTATTTTCTCCCGCGTAAACGAAACCTACGACCACACTCTCATACGTACTGTTGTCTGACATAAAACTGCAGAAAAAAAAGCCGCTAGATCCCACGCATTGTGCGAATCAATGTAATGCGAAGCAGCCAGCAAAGATCTGCATACATCGTCTTGTCTGTCATTGTGGAGAATGCGTGCCACTCATGTTATTTATGTTCGTCACACAGTAACGTCGCGCAATACCAGTTTTGGGGTAGACCAAGCTAGAGAAACGGCCGCCGGCGCACCATGAGCGTGGCACGTAAGTGATGCTGTACATGACATGCGTGTCATGATTTTCATGTTAACTCATGTTATTTATGTTCGTTACACAGTAACGTCGCGCAGTATCAATGTTGGCATATATCAAGCTAGCGAAACGGCCGCGAGCGCACCATGAGTGTGGCATGTATATCATGCTGTACATGACATGCGTGTCATGATTTGCACGTTAGGACCTGTCAGTTATGTTCGTCATACACTCTTGTCACGCCGTATCAATTTTGGTATATATCAAATTAACGGAACGGCCACAAGAGCACCAAGGCTGTAGCATGTATATCATATCGTTCATGAAATGCATGTCATGATTTTCATGTTATGACTCGTCATTCATGTTCATCATACAGTCATGTTATGCCATACCAATTTTGGTGTATATTCGATTACCGAAAGGAGTATAATAATATCTGTGGTTTAACGTCCCAAAACCACGATATGATTATGAGAGACGCCGTAGTGGAGGGCTCCGGAAATTTCGACCACCTGGGGTTCTTTAACGTGCACCTAAATCTAAGTACACAGGCCTCAAACATTTTCGCCTCCACCGAAAATGCAGCCGCCGCGGCCGGGATTCGATCCCGCGACCTTCGGGTCAGCAGTCGAGTGCCATAACCACTAGACCACCGTGGCGGGGCGATTACCGAAAGGAGCAGGAGAGCATAAAGTCGTAGGCGGCTAGATAGATAGATAGATAGATAGATAGATAGATAGATAGATAGATAGATAGATAGATAGATAGATAGATAGATAGATAGATAGATAGATAGATAGATAGATAGATAGATAGATAGATAGATAGATAGATAGATAGATAGATAGATAGATAGATAGAGACGCCCAAAGTCGGAGAAGTTCGCTAAGAAATGCTTCGCATTTAAAAAGGGAACAAGAAAAAAGTGAAGAGAGAAGTCGAAAGAACCGATGGCCCAAGGCTGTTTGATTCCATCAGGGAAGTGGCTGTCAGACCGATTTACTGGTGGGCATAGAGGCGAGATGGGTAGACGAGCGAAATACCCACGGGCAGTGTGTGCACAACATCAACTGAAAGGAATGACTGAACCGTTTGCACTCAAATTGTTTACCTGGACGTGAGCTTAGTGAAAAGAGGGCGAGGAAACGAATGATACCGAAAGATGCCAGGAGGAGGAAGGCACAGCTACGACCAAAAGCGAGAACAATTATAAAATAGAAAACAGACAATTGGCGATAGAAATCTGGTCAACAGTCGTGCGCCGGTGCCTCTCGGTGCAAGAAACCTTGAGCTAAAAACGCAGAAAGAGCTGGGCGACGTGTTCCTGATGAGGCAGAACAGAATGTCGAATAAATGGAGAATAGGAGGAGGAAAATGAAACAGAAAGAAATGAGCGCAGAGTGAGATGTTTGTTTTGGGAATTGGGGTGAAGCTTTTATTGCAAATTGCAGGATGGAAGCCCATGTTCATTTTAATAGACAGTTGGCTGGCCGTTTATAGCGCGTCCGCTGAGCTTGAAAAACTGCAACACAGTGAGCACGTATGGGTAAAGATATCCCTTGAGTACCAGAAATGTCTCACCTCTTCTTAATACCTGCTTTTTTTTCCTCTTTTTTCGCGGAATTGTACTGCTCCATACGTTTTCAAACATTGTACAGAAACGGTAAAATTACACTGCCAATGCCTATTAGAAGCTATGCGACAATTAAACACAAATCTGCATGGTGCATTCTTTCAAATGTGGCAGGAAAGAGACAAGTGACCAGACCTCACTGCTCTTTCAAACATAAGAATAGTCAACTGAGTATTAATAAGGCTAGCAGCAACCTGGGTTCCTTCCGTACAAAACAAGGTTAGCGCTATGTTGTTGCCTTTATGCTGCCAAGCAAAGGGGATGGCTTCTGGCCCCTGCATCGCTTGCTAGCCTGAGTAAAATAAAAAGACCAGAATACAACATGCGACAAAGGAAGTAGAAGCCCCGGTCGTTGTACATATATGCTTTATTTTATTTCCTCTACACATCCTTAGCCGTCACGTTGTCTTTCCCTGAAGAATATCCTGTCAGCGACACTTGTGCACTAAGCCCAAAAGCGTAATTTCTCCGTTTCTCCCAAGCAAGGAGGGATGGACTCATATCTGAAGAGACAGGCGTCGCAATAAAGCCTGTGCTGAGCCCAAGAGTTGAGAGTGTGGTTCAAAAGCGCACTGGTTGTCCGTTCATCCGTACCGACCTGTCTGAGAGGAATACAAGTGAGTTTTACAGCGAAAGCTGTTATGAGATCATTTCACCGGCCGTTTTTGGCGCCGTAGTTGTCCGCCGCCGCCGCCGCCGCCGCCGCCGCCGGTGTCCGTAACCAGTATCGCTCAAAATAAGAAAAAAAAACTAAATAAGAAAAAAATTCCAGGATGGAACGAGGTTCGAACCTGAGTCCTCTGCGTGGGAGCCCAGTATTCAACCTCTGAGCCATGCCGGTGCTTGAAACTGCTTTGCAAAAAGGTCCTTTACAGGCTTCATGTCGGGAAGGAACCACATTAGCATATGCAATATAGCGTGGTAGAAGAGTAAAATAAGCACCAAGCGTAGCACAACGCGAATTCTGTAACCAGGCGTCACACAATGCGAATTGCGCAACGAGCAGGTTGTTGAATGCTTCCAACCCATTACAAAGGACCCTGCCATAATTCTTCATCATCAGGCACAGCATCAACAAAGTGCGCATAATGCCTTACATGGGTTTAGCAGGTACCAACGCTCTCCGTAGAATGACAAAAAATGGCAGAGTGCCTGCTGGCCTACTTCTCAAAAATTACAATTATTTATAGCGTAGTGGGTTCCTCGCAAGTGCACTTGGATTGGTTGCCAAGGAAGCCCATAAGCGCATGATACACTTCCTCTGGGTCTCAGTAAAATTACAATGATTTATAGCGTAGTGGGTTCCTCGCAAGGGCACTTGTATTGGTTGCCAAGGAAGCCCATAAGCGTATGATCCATTTCCTCGGGGTCTCAGTAAAGTTCTTCGCTCCCCCTCCCCCCCCCCCATCTCTTTCCCACGTCCACGTATGTTATACAGCATGACGGGAGAGGGAAATAGCGACCGGGCGTCACCCAATGCATATTACATAACTGGTGGGCCGTTTAAAGATTCCAACCCATTACAAAGGGCTGAGCCATAATTCTTCATCGTCATCAGTCGTCGCGTGAACAAAGTGCACATAATGCCTTACAGACGTGTAGCTGGTGCCTCGCTTCTCCGCAGAATGACGAATAATGGCTTATTAGGTGCTTCCAAACTTCACAAAAATTGTGATTTATGGCGTAGTGGGTACCTTTCTAGTGTACTTTTATTGTAGCCCCAAGAGAGCTTAACGGGCTCTAGAAACGCCGCTCTTCCAGCTTTCGCTGTGACTGTGCTGCGGTTTTAGCGCAGGCCTGGCGTTTTTTTTTTCTTCATTTACAATTTCGAGCTCGGGCTTCGAGATTGTTTTGTCGCAAAGCGAGCCTCTTCCGCCCTATACCACACAAATACGACCTAAAACCCGTGCTGGGATACAATTGCTGAAGGCTTAGCCGTGACGTGTACGATGAGCAAAAATTACAAACCGCGTCGTCCTTCTGCCTAGCAGTCTTCTGACAATACGCTAGAACAGACGAGATTTTGCGAGAATGAATATGTCCGTCATCTCTGAGATGGCGTGCCTTTAGTTTCAGTCAGCGCTGAAATACAAAAAAAAATGCTTAGAGAAGGGAAGCCCAGTAATTCCATCGTTGAAGAGATGGGGATCCACCACGGATATCAGCGTTGGCATCACAATTGACTCAAACACACCTAATTCTACTCATGGTAATCGAAAATCGCAGTATCTGTAAAATAAATTTCACGTTGGAGCAGCGCTGGCCTCGTCGAGAGTAACTTGGTACAGGCTCGCGCAAATAAAAAAAAGTGAACGCACTTAGCTTTCAATTTGTTCTAATTGCCTTAAAAGCACCAAGCGATGCAAGAAGACGAAGGAGCCGACGCTATGAGATAAGTGAAGCTAACACGAACGACAACTGGATCTGCAGTATCTCAATATGGAGAGGAACACTATACGGATGCAGCAGGCAGTAAAGCAACAGGAAGAAAAAAAAATAACAGCAGAGATGGGTGCACCAGGAAATGGCACTGTACGGCTGGATGCTCACAAAAGCAATAACATCGTGACGTAGAAGTCGCGGTATATTTCATTTCTCGACATGCGTACCTTTTGTTGTTCTTTCTTTTACACCAGTAAAGGTACCACTGGTTATTTCGGGAACTCAGTAAAAAGAGTGCTCTTGACGACGTTGTTGGAAGTCATGGTGATGGATGCTGGGGAGCGAAATATGGTCGCGTTTTGAGTATCAAAAATATTAACTCGCACAAATAGGAAAAGCAAATTCAAGCAATAAAATGTCGCTCTAACGCGATATCTTTGTGATAAACCGTGAAACCTTCACGCTAAATATCTCGGTTTGTTAGAGAGAAAGCCTGCAGGAGCTCCAGTAATTGATATCATGGTACTCCAGCCCAGAAATAGCACATATACACACCATCCCGTATGTCTTTCCACGTTATTAAAAACAATATTCGGAGAAGAACCGACGATCAAGCGCACAGATGTAAACAACAAAATGCCATACGATAGAGAAGTCAACGCCCACAATGAATTATCGTCCGTGGGTGGCTCGCAGTGTTTCGGGGACCCACGCTAGCATCGACTTATCCGGCCGTGACCGCGCCGTACCTCTTTTGCGGCGCTAACTTTTTTTCCGGCGTGGCCATGGCCAGCGAAGCCTTCATGTTGACGTAGCGGGGGCTAATTGAAAACGACGGCGTACGCTGCATACGACGCGACACGCACGACCGACCGCCGAGGTATTCCGGTAGCACACGATCAGCAACGTTGCTGAGGGACGTGCGATACAAGGAATCGATCGCGGACGGTGCGGCTATTAGTGATGCCTATAGCTGCGGAGCTACAGGGCGCGGGCCATCACGATGGGCGCGTAACGGTCATCCACAATACGATGCCCTCGTCCAACGCGTATGTATACGCCGGGTCCCGTTGCGGAGAGCTGTTTGCCAATGAAAAGGCGCACGCGAGGCCCATACTGACACGGGCGCCGGGAACCCTGGGGCAATTCTCCTGCACCGTCCTCTGATTGATCTCCATCATGGGGACTGAGGCCCCGAAACCATCCCGCACCAACCCATTCCTCCCCTATGAACCACTCGAGGAGAACATCAGGAACCTGCGGCCATTTCGCTTCATTATATAGTTGGCAGCGCGCGTGGCTTTGCGGTTTTCGGACTGCTTATCGCGTGCTCATTCGTGTTGGCCGCTAACGGCCGTCAAAATGGCTCCCCTTGCTCCAATCGGAGAGGGGAACAGCGTGGCACGTGGTCTACCGGTTTGTTTTCTCGTCTCCCCCCCCCCCCCCCCCGTTCCATCGTGCTCCGTTTTAAGGTGACCACGTGCGCATGACGGTGCATTTTGCTTTCTCAGCAAAGTAAGTTTTCCTTTCTAGCAGCCGCTCCTTGATTGGCGGAAAAAAGAAGGAAAGACAGGCCCTAACAGGGATACAGGGGTACGAAGTCAAATCGTGTGCGGCCTTCATGACGCTGTCGACAATCTTTCTTCCTGCGTGCTTTGCATGAGGTCCTGGCTAGCCCGAATTGACCAGTGCTCTTTATTGCACATTGCGCGCTCATTATACTGCCTGCCATCGTTATCTTGCTCTTTCGCTTTCAGTAAAACCCGTGAGTTCTAGAGCCACTATTCTGCAGCCGGAAGGTCAGTCCCGAACTGTGGACACAGTATGTCAGTGTAGCATCAGCAGGCTCTCGTACCTG
Source organism: Rhipicephalus sanguineus (assembly GCF_013339695.2). NCBI lineage: Eukaryota > Metazoa > Arthropoda > Arachnida > Ixodida > Ixodidae > Rhipicephalus > Rhipicephalus sanguineus. The sequence continues at coordinate 66,048,220 of NC_051180.1, read as the reverse complement.
TCATCTCCCAGCTATTATTTCATCCTTCAGGCCTTTCTATTTGCATTTCATTCATGTGCAGCATGTGAAGTGCACAATGTACGGAAAGAAATTTGAGCGCACTGCCGTTAAGTCCGCTATAGTCTTGCTATATTTTGCGTCTTGCTTCTGTCACAGATAAAACCTAGCCGCTCGTTAGATACCACCATAAAATAGGTCTCCAGCTTACTGCGGCGACGAGATGGGTCATTAAACACGTAATCACGTAAGCAGCATCGGCTTTGAAACCGCGGTCACAGTGAACTTCCAGTCACGGTTTTGTTGTGGCGAAAGTAAGGTGATCATAGTCAAAAAAGCTAATTTTGCAGTCTTTTCTCCATATATATGTCCTTCGTCTAGAGGCAGGTATGCTCATTAAATGCTGATTAATCAAGAGGAAATCCTTGAAACGTTTCACAAAATTTACTACTACACTTGAGCCGAGATTTACAAAAAGGAATCATCACGCCCACAACAGCAAATAAAAAAATCCAGCTTGCTCCCCCTCGCGAACAATACAGCAAGTGCGAAGGTTATGCCTGTCATTCATCAGGTGAAATCGTACTTCTGTGTTTTTCAAGTCTTCCCTTCGCTGGCAAAAGGACAATTCACCTCTGCGTAGATTAGGCGAAACATGAATGGACACAACACCATGACGGCGTTCGACGTAGCATACTCATATTCGTAGCATCAGTGCCAAATTTACAGAAGCACACATTTGAAGACAGATATGAGTGTATCATGACGATGATAACCGTTTACGGTAGTCACGAGATTTCATCGCGCGGTAATGCTTCTTTGGGATTTTGTTTGCTCGACATACAGAGGATATTCGATAACTGGCGGGAGTTATCACATTTTATCGACATTTACATCGCAAAGCAGTCATTTATGGGATCGTGTATATTCAACTCACTTTGCGATCATGCTGTGCTTCTTCACACAGCTCAGCTTCAAAAAACCATACACGTGAGCATTGCATATATATTTAACGCAGGCTGCTGACCTCCGTTACTCAAGCTGTTGCAGCCGGTTCCAGAGCTTTCGCAGTTCTCAGCTCTGAGGCAAATTTAATTAAACCTGGACCATGAGAACCTCCGTCTTACTCCGTAACGCTGAAAAAGAAAAGCAGGAACGAAACTAAACAAAAATTTCACCTAAATATAAACGAGCTACAACCGTAGCAGTAACACGTGCTTTGGGAGCTAAGCCGCACGTAATTACCGAAACTTTTTCTCTTTTTTTTTCTTACTACGAATGGTACATTTACCAGCCAGCCGGCACACAGAAAGAAAAGTATAACGCGAACGCTACGTGCCCTCTTTCGAGCCTCTGTGAAAGTTGTGTTGCATTACGGACTGAATGAAAAGCGGATGGAAGAAAAGCAGTGGATTGTAGGGGAAGAGATTCAAGGTGGGGTGGCTAGCGACCTGTTGAATAAATGACAGAGTACGAAAGTACAACTTTAGATTTGGAGAGCTAAGCGACGGCTGTGGCTGTGGCTTATTTCGTTTGGACGCCTGAGTCAGCGTTGTCTGTTGAGGATTAACAAGGAGGATGGGAGCCTGTCAGTGCGTAACGCCGGGGATCGAAGCCCACTCCCTTCGCACGAGGGGGCGTGAGCTGTTAGCTGCAGCGGGAGTTCCCGCTGGGAAATACACTGACCCCAAAGCAAAAGAAACGTTGCGACAATAAGTCGCTGAAGACAGGGGCGCTAATACTAGCGACTGTTTGCATTAGTGTGTGCCTCGTACTTTTGTGTCCGGTTTTTTGTCGCTTGGTCCTACCGGTACAAGTGTATGCCAGGGACAAAACATCTAGAATTCAGAATGGTGGGGCCTAGATATGAGTGACAGACGGAGTATTGTTTTGCGAAGTCTTCTGTCTCAACTTCTCCGGACTTAAGAGTGTTTTGGGGTTTTTATATGTGTTGCAAATGTCGGATAATTGCATCCTCCTATGAAAAAGGTGTGTTACCATAACGTTAAGAAAGAATGTTCGTGACAGACCGTTCTAAAGTCGTTGATACAAGACGATGGTGTTTTGCATGAAAAACTTCATATAATATTCATAACATTGCGTTTCGTGTAAATATAAATGTTGAAAACAAATCAACTAACCTTCCGTTGCTGCTTACGCCTAACAAATGTGCAATTGAGGAAGCACGTGTCACCATACGGTCATGATAACCGGAATGCGTTCGACTTGTGTTTTTTTTTTTTTAGATGAGAAGCGGCTCCTTGACTAGCTTGTGTAACGCTGTCCCTCCGTCCGCACGAATGCGAGGCAACGCGCTTCCCTCGGTGCAGGTTTTGGAGCGGTGCCAAGTAGGTCACGCCGCAGCTGACACAATAATTACTGCGATAGTTAAACGGTCTTTATTATAAGTAAACTTATGCTGCGATATCATATGTATCCTATATTACTCTCAACTTGAACAATTAGCTCCTTCTTTATAAGTTTTTATTCTTTTTTGGGGCTTCCTAACATTAGAGCCAACGCTCAACTTCCGGTTGGCTGGGATCGGATTCCAGTGTGCTCCTTGAGAGTGAGAGAGACAAAGAGAGAAAGAAGGGGGAAGGGAATACAGGAAAGGCAGGGTTGTTAACTAGACTATGTCCTCTTTGGAAACATACATATGGGGAAGGGAATGAGGGATTAAAAGAGTGCTCCTTGAAAAACATAATGTCGCTAGGTACTAGTTCCATAATATGTTTAGCTGACTTTCATGTTTCATTTGTCTTTAACGGCGCTGTATAATCCATAGCATTTGGTGAACTTTCGGCTGGTTTGAACTCACTACGTTAACTTTTCTTGGTCGGCTTGTATAACTTCAGTGTACACACACTATCCACAAGGACCGGCTTCTTCACCGTAACTCACTTGCCCTGTTCAGGGAGAGAGCAAGCGCCCGTCCTTCTCGTACCACAAGCAGAGCAGCCACTGACGACGCGTCCTTATCCGCCCGCAGATAAAGCGGGCGGGTTAGCACAAATCACCTGGCGATGACGTCGCTACGGAGCCGATCGGGCGCGACGCGAGCCCACCGTGCGCGAACCTCACTGAGCGAGACGGAGGCGCGGCGAACACTACGAAATGACGTCAGCCCTCAGCATCTACTGAAAAGATATACTGTACAGTGCCACGCGTATTAAAGACGATAGTCTTTCTTGGGGAACTTAAACGCAGAAATTTTTGTCTGTCTTTCTGTCTGTCCTTCTGTCTGTCTTTCTGTTTGTCGGCACGTCCCTCGATTCAGCCACTCGGCCAAAGTTGAACCACTTGCACAAGGGCCAGCTATCGTGAACGGCTCACTAGGTTCATACTTGTGTACATGGTTGATCAAAAAGCAAACATTACGCATATCTGAGGCGCAACATCACTAGCTAAGTATTAGGTGGTGTGTTCCTTTAATAGAAAATACATAGATACGTAATTCTAGAGACCCTAGTTTCTTAAGGTGCGCTGAAAATGCGACTGCGCCGAAACTTGGCTTCTTCTGTGCCCTCTGCGCGAGCTCATTGTTGTGTTTCGGTTTCAGTTCAGTATTGCACTGTACGAGTGCCATGGGGCGCCACTCTGGCATTCCTGCTTTACCCAGGCGACGTGAATATAAAAGAGTGTGTGGAGAGTACTCGTTGAGTGCGGACGTTTCTTCGGCTTGGGCGCTTCGCGCCCAACCGCGTGTTCGGGCTGGCTGGCGTCCCCGCCGGTCGCGATGGTCACCGCCGGTCTTGCCTGCTGCTGTGCCGGGACTACCAGCCCGCAACACAGCATTCACGTTTCCCGATGTTTTGCCAGATGGCGTTCATATCTCACGCAGCGCCTCTTTTATCGTCTTTAGACGACATTTGCAGCGAAGCACGCAGATACGCGACCAATTTTTTATAGCCTTGTATGCCACGTACGTGCGCTCCTTTTTGTATTTATATGTAACCGGTACGTTACACGTATAACCACGGCCTTTCGCTAACCGTACTCCAATGTCTGGGAACCTTCCAGATTATTTTAGAATCATCTGAGAAGCTTGAGCACGCAAACGGGAGCAGTTCAGTTTGTTCTGGAACTAGAGGGGTTCAATTATGGTGCCTTACAGGAGACAGTGGCTGAGCCGGGCTACAGGGACGGAAGGTACACTTGCGCCTTCGCTGTGACAGCCAAAAGCAGCGGCAATGGCGGCAATGATGCACGGGCCAATTGTATTGATGGCCCGTCAGCCCAGCATTGCAAGCACGTACTCGGAGGTGCTTTCACACGACCCGCCATCGCATGAGGCCGAACATTCCGGGAACTGGGGTGAAAGGGAGCTGAACGGCGGCGGCGAACCGACGAGCGGGCGAGATTCTGTGGTTCTTCGAGGAGGTGGCGAGGAAGAATGATGTCAGAGCGGTCGTTTCCTCAAGGTGCCAGCAGATGAAAGTTCTCGTCTTCGGCTTCTTTGGCGGCAGCAGCAAATGTCGCGCAACCAGCGAGACGAGTGGAAGAAACTAACAGAACGTAACTGACACGTTGTGGTGAAAGAAACGCAAGCATGCACGGCGTACACCGCGTCTAGAGCGCATAAAACGCTAACAGCGTTGCCTTCTACGCAATGAAGTAGGATAAATATTATGCTGTAAAAATCAAAGAAGTAATGTTAAATAAAAATTACAGCATCTCCCGCTAAAGGGGACTATGAAGCGATGCGAAGCCGGAGCACTTGCACGATCGCGTTCCGTTGGTGTTTTTGGGCATGCTACCGACCTCGGGCATGCTACCAACCTCGCGTCGTGGAACGCGAAGAGGAACACTACGCGCGTCATGTCTTCCCTCCAGCCTGGCCGTTAATTCTCACAGGGCGAGCGGGGAACGCGGTCAACAGGCGCGCGAGAGGGAGGTAGCGTAGGAGAGGCGAGAGAGGCAGAGGGGACGCGCATGCGCTGGCGCTCATCGCGGCGCTGTGCAGGAGAGAATTTCGCCATGTCGAGCCCGCATTTCAGAGGAGTCAACCGAGGCAAGCGCTGGATTGAACGCGCGCAGCGCACTACCCGCTTGAATGAGAGGAGACTAGAGGAGGAGGGTAGCGCGTGCGCCGCGAGGGCAAGAAGCGAGAACGCAGGAGAAGCGCAAGCAGCTGCTGGGAGAGAAGTGGTGAGAGTAGCGGACTACCAGGCCGCGGGACATACCCCCGAGCAAGAGATGCTTCGCATCTAAAAAACCAAAAAACTGCGAAAAAGAGCCAATTCAGACTGAACATGTTTGCAAAACCAGATATGAATTCTAAATATTCCATCAATTTCTTTTATTCTAGTTCACTGCGCAGATATATATGTTGCAAACTATTATACAAAATTTCAGTTCGAAGTACACGCTGAGAAAAAAGTTGTGAAAGTTTGCGTCACATGATTTGGAGCAAATTCTTATTTAGAGAAAAACGCAAAGAATTCAGTGCTTGCAAGAGGCGTGCGTCCTCCTTGTGGGCGTTTTTAGAGATTTAAAAACAATCAGAGACACAAAGTAATATTTCATGACTTCCTCTTATGTAACGCTCAAAATAAAATTTATAAACGATTTTGAATATCATTAATATAGACAAAACAACATTTACTTTCGAAAAAAAAAAACCCAATGTGGTTTAGGTTCCGCTATACGATCATGGGGTATGGAAAACTTGCTCTAACTTGCAAACTAATGATGATGGGAGGATAATTTTTGTTGCGACATATTTTTGAATGTTTGGGCGTGCATAAAAACAAAAAAACATGGCTGATCCCTCTGTCATAGGAATCGGTATAACACGAAAGTGACACGTGTCTTCACAGAAGTACTGCTTATTGTGTAGTGATATATGAGAGCTTGTACAATGTCTATTCGTGTTTGGCAGCTATAGCACCGTTTGACGTGGATGCACCCATGTTGACAGCATGTCTATATCGCGACGACTAACGCCCATGATCATGATTAAACCGTTGCGCACGGTAGCTGACGGTGTGAACATATATTTGGACACAGCGAATCGTGAATCCCGCGTAAGGATGATATCAACAAGCCTACAATCAACATTGGTCGTTTCTCAACAGAGAAACGGCACGGTGTGTGCTTTGGGTAGCCGACGCCTGTGCTCATGCATACATAACACACACTGCGCTTCAGCAACACGGGAGATAGAGGTTCGTAGCCTGAGCCGCAAGCGCGTGCGTCCCGCTGGCGTCTGTCTCGCAGGCGCTGCTCTCGCTCCACCAAGGCACGACATTCGCCCGTCGAACTCGCGTCCTTTCTGCAACGCGTATTGCAGCAGTTTTGTTAGTCGCTGCTCTCGTAATTGAAGCAGTCGGCGGCGGAGAAATCCCGTTGGTGCACGTGGGAGCTGCACTACTCCGATGAGCCGACGCACGCTAACACGAAGCCAAAGGCAAAGAACGTAACCAACGTAACTGCGTCAAGGGTGCCTCGGCGACGCCAGCGCGGCCAGTCTACCACTCTGGTATCGAGACGCTTTAACCATGACCTCGAATATCGCGTGCAATCTCGGAGTAAGCGCTAGTAAGCGTCGAGCGTGAAGTTTTACTTCTTTTCACATCTCACAGACGGCGGCAGCGCCCCGCTCCGCCTATAGCTCCGCCCGCCGCGAAAGAGAATGTGTGAAAGATATAAGGCGCGTTCGCGCCGTGTCTAGCATCTCCCGAGTTAGGTTAGTCGGTAGAGCGTCAGGCGCTCACCGTCGCGGCCGCAACGTCGTGGGTTCGATTCCCGGCGGGGTATCTTTTTCTTTGTTTTTTTCTTTCTCACCTGTTGGCGTCCATTTTATCAGCGTCATATCCATGACGGATGTACTTGGTGGACCCCGGCATAAAACACTTTCGTGTTAAAAAAGCTAAAAGTCGACCTTGGGAAAAAAGTCTCAGTTTCACCGCAACGGCGAAGCAATGAATGCGATAGCAAAAAATTGGAATGTAACGCGAAGAATGGAAAGCAGCTCGAAATTGCCAGCGCGTCGCTCGAGCCTCGAGCCCAAAGGACGCACGAAAAGAACGCACACAGGAAGAGCGCGAACTATCATGCGTCACAGCTTGACACTTGAAGCGCACTGCTCAAACATAAAGCAGGACGCACGAAACGAACGAGGAGGAACACACAGGATGAGCGCGAACTGTCACAGTTGTTACTTATTTCTGTTTGAACAGCGCGCTCATTTCGAAAACGCGGCCGCTGCGAAGTGACCTTCGTGCTCTCTGTGGCTTCAGCGCGGACATCGCGGGGAAAGCACAAGACATACAATCGCCCGCTCCACTCCACCCCCCGCCCCCCCGCCCACGGCCGCCCCCTTCTTTCCTCGAGATAAGCGCACGAAGGCGACAGGAGAACTCGGCTTTTAGCTAACACTTACACTTCTACTTCTACTAACGTTTCCTACTGGAACATGCCAATGGCTGCTAATGGGGAATGAGAGACAGAAGAATTCGGCTTTTAGTTAACGCGCACGCTGCGAATTTTTTATTGTTCAACAACGCACAGGAAAAATCTCCCACCGGCACCACCTTGGAGGTCAAGATCTGGTACTAGCGTTACGACTGGTTATGCACTATTACGACTACGAAGGACGAACGGGTGCCGCCTTAAGGAGCTTCGCCCCTAAAAGTCACAGGATACCTAATGCATTCACCTTAGATGACTCGAAGGTGAAAGCCATATTTTTCTTCTCCGTCCGTGTATCGATCCTGCCCCGTCACCCACCGAAAAGCTTTCCGCACCTAACGTGCTTTCGCACTACCTCCAGGATCAAAGGCGCTTCACCTGGTTTTGCACTGCCTCCGTTATCGGCGCATCTTTCACCAAGCGATGATGTGATGTCATGACGTAATCATGTGACGTCACAGTGACGTCAATATGACGCCATAGTAGCGTCAAGCTGACGGCACAAATTTTGGCTATCTGTGGCGTCGGTGAAGACGTCATCACGTGATTCTTTTCACCACTCGTGTAAGCAGCGACGCCGCGTGACGCTGACGCCAGCGACTAGGGTCGCCGTTCAATTTTCACGTTTCATGAGGAATCTAAGTCCTTCGGCTTAATATTGCAGAACCATCAGGGAGATATAACAGGGAAACAGGCAAGGGCTCCCATTATACAGCTTTTTTTTTATAATTTTGCACTACCAATTCCCTCCTCCCCTCGAGTCTTTCGTTTCGTAACGTAAAACTCGATGGGCCATAAAGTTCCATAGAGGCCTGTGTGTCATTGTCAAGTGGATATTACCTCGCGAATTCCCAGTTATTCATAAAACTGCCACATGTATACACAAATGACGCACACACAAAACCGAATGTGTTAAATAAACCACGCACATTTGATGGCCTCACTGCCAGTTTTTGCACTATTTTTTGTTTCGTTTAGGCATCATGATCACGCAAGGACGCTCTCAAATATTCCCATCGGTAATAGGAATACTCCCCACGCTCACCGACAAAAATACAAGCGACGCGTCACAGTGATAAGCTCCTTGCAGACTGTTCCTTTAATCTCACGCCGATATATTATCATAACAGCATGAAACACAGCTGTGAAGATGTGTTCGCAGAAAAGGTTTTCCTCAGCTGCTAGAATGCTGTTAGAATTACTTCGTGAGTTGACTGCGCGAGGATGGCGGTTTATAATGAAAGACATATGCACAAAGAATGTTCATTGTATTTCTAAACACGGAGGATGAGAAACGCAGGAGCAGTAAAAATAGTAAGAGACAAACGTGGCTCAGGAAGGGAAAAAAATACAAAACATTGGCGAGATGGGTCCATGCATACTTGATTAACACGTTTCTCGGATACAGCTGATGACACGTTTCTCGGATACAGCGTTTCTCGTTTCTCGCAACCTTGTATGAAGACTCACACGCACGCTGAATAAATTATGAAGTCACTTTTTTTTTCTCAGGTTCGCCGTTGTCTTAAGAGTTCTCCCTACGAGGAGTTAACGTTGCTTTTTGCTGTAAACTCGTCGCTATTTTTCCCAAGCATTTCCGCTGTGAGCCTGTATCCTTGTTAAGTACGTCGGTTTGTACATGGTGTCGGTGGGATTATCGAAATATGGTGCGTTATCCTTTTTTTTTTCCTTCTCTACTTTTCTTGACACCGCCATGATTATACGATCTCCTCAAATTCAAATGACATGTCACTTCTGCCACATAGGCAAAACGTTCTGCTTTAGAAAGAAGCATGAGTTACTTAATTACAAACCGGCAGAATACAAAATTCTGTACAACAGGGCAATTCCAAACAGGCGATGATCGGCGGCTTTTGCATGGAACTGCGTGACCATGCCGCCATTTGCCTTTTGTCTATAAGTACATTGCACTTAAAAGCAGAGATTGTGGGTTACCGACATAGTTCAGTAAAGATATGGGCACTAACCTCGGAATTAAGGACTTCGCTGCTATGCAATATACTTGTGAAGAGGACCTCATGTGAAGGGCAATGCTGTGCAATGGAATGAAATGAGGCCCACTCTAATGTGCGAACGCGGACCAAAACTTCTTCAGATTCATCGGAGGCGCTTTTCATTGTTCTCGCCATTGCGGCGGTACCTCGGTTGGAAGCTTTGAAATCGCTGCCTCCTGGCTTAGGGGCGAGTGTCATGTCCACTTCTAAAATGATTGACACAGAAGCATCAGAAGGCATATTCGCGTCTTCGTCGGATAAGGGCGCCCCCTTTTCACACGGGGATGAGCCACCCGCTCGTCCTCGTAGTGCAAGCGTCCAATTCCGGCTTTTGTCGTCGCACTCATGGGTAATGGACCTTGTACTGGCAAAGGGAAGACGAAGACGGTGGAAGAAAAAAAAAAGAAGGTAAACGAACCAATCAGAGAGCAAGAGAAAAGAAACCAGGACAGAAATACCGTAATTGCGGTGACGGAAGGGGAAAGGAGCTTCCGAAATCTAAACACCAACTGCTTGGCATCCAAAATGAGTATCTGAAGGACAGGACAGTGCAGAGAATGGGGGAATACCCCCTACACGTTCCAGAAACTCGCTACCTTCGGAGACTGTACTTCCCGTCTATCGCACCAGTGGGTGGAAAGCTGTGACATGTCATTCGCACGAACACATCGGGCGAAGTGACTGCTTGTGTTGGGAGCTACATAAGTGCCTGCGGGTGACGTGGCTTTGGCGCAGTATCCCGAATGCAGTGAAAAAGTAGGAAGTGGTCGCCCAAACCTCGCATTTGTCTCGAAACGTAATGATCAATCATTATAAAATAAGAGGTAACTTCAGTATATCCCATTCAATAAAACTGTACTTGATATGCCTGGATTCCTGAGTAATAATCCGTAATCCTCTCTTTTCCCAACAGCAGATACATGTTAAAAGCCAGCTAACCATTCGCAGGGCTGCGGTTTCGAAAGTTGGCACCGTATTACTGCAACGTAGCATGCGAAGAAGTCATATGCAAACCCGAATTAGATCTACCGACACTTTAGACGCCATATTTATTTAAGGCTTATTTATTTCGAAACAGTTTGCATGAATCTTCTCCGACATCAAGTCATTGCACACCGCCTTTTTGACACACGTGGCATTTCATAATGCCTACATGAACAAGAAGAAGCAAACTAAAGAGCGTGTAGTGGTTCACGCAAATTCAATTTCACATTGTACATTGTGCTACGGCGGTGCTGTGCCATTTTGCCTGCAGTGTTATGAAGATTATAACACATATGGCTAAACAGGCGACGCACGAACACATTGGTTGTAGAACAATTTACAGACGCGTCTATCAAAATTTCAAGAGGGCGCCAGCACTCTCATGCGGCAGCTTGCCTCGCTACCCTTTCTGAATATATATATGAACTGAAAGTTACCTGCTTTTCTCTTCTGCGTTGCTTCAGTTGATCACTTCTCCTTTACTGTTTCGGTGTAGTACGCGATGACAATAACTTACCTTTAAGGGTGGCTTCACAAGCTCTTGTGACAGATGTTCTTTTTTGTATTAGTTGCGCGCAGCAATTCTATGCTCTGCGTATCGTTTTAAAGGCGGGCGTTGCGCAAAATAATGGCGTGCTGTGCTCTACACAACTGACTGCTTCCCGCCGCTATAGCAGCACATTTCTCAAAATTTTAAATACAATTTTACATGGTAAATGTCGTGAGAGCAACGGTAAATGTGGTTGAAATAGGCTTCTTCTATAAATACCGGCCTACCTCTCAGAATACTTCAAGTAGCGTCCTGAAGGGATGCCCACGTTTCACAAACTATCTGACTGTTTCATACTATTGCATTTTTCCTTCCATAAATAGTTCCTGCTTCTATTTATCTGCTGAGCAGTGTAGCATTGATCTGAAATGGTTTTAAGATATGCCACCTGAATACATTCAGCAAGTTTTATATCTTTTACAGCACATAAAGTGCAGTAAGAGGCAATAAGTAAAAATGATTGCTCAATGCAGTTCAAAGCAACATGTGGAGAATCTAGAGTGCACTGTTTCTCAAGAACCGTGAAATGTATGCGCACTTTCATCGAACCGTGTTGTGTAATCAGTGATATTGCACAGGCCATAGAGTGCGGAACTGCTTTACAGTCCTTCAGCAACAAAAATAAAATAATAAACGGAAATGAGAAGGGAAAAGTCAAGTTTGGCTCACTGAACTGGGGTGCGTGGGGTAAAGCCCTCCGTAGTTGGTCGGACCGGAAAGCAAGATTACGACATCACTATCTTTCGCAACGCCATCGGAAACGTATGGCTGTGAACTGGCGTAAGCTCTGTATAAACGGTGAAAGAGTTTTCCCACTCCACGGCTGAGCGCAGTGACCTTTGCCCTTCTCACATTTTTACGACCACGTGCGTAACGCCTGTTTAATTTCGCCACAGTGTTTTAACAGCGAAGCCCTTTAGCAAACCGTTTCTTGCGAGTCGATCGCGGAAAACTATCACCATCTTAACGGGTATGCGCCACAGTGCGGCTACCTGAAAACGAATGCAGAGAGAGAGAGAGAGAAACAAACAGAGACGAAAAAAAAATTCGGCAGATCCCACGTACCGTGGGAATCGATGTCATGCGAAGCATGCGCCGGATGGTGACTGTGGCGTAATTTTTCACATTGAGTGAAACGCTACCGAATGACGCTAGAGAAATGTGGAAGTGGTATACGCACACTCATATGTTAAAGAGTCGCATATGTATTATACAAGCAGTTGTTTACAGCTGCGTAACGATGCCAACAACAACATTGGTGTTACCAACACCATAAGCTGATATGTAGTGCTTATATTCTTCAATACTGGGTAGCGCGAAACCGAACAAGACAAAGAAGGTACACAGATGCGCAGGAAAGGCGTTACTCGCAACTAAGATTCATTTAGGAAAGTTTCCCTATATATATACACAGCCGAGCGGGACGTGCAGGCGCACTGCACGTACGTTACAGTGACAGTTGCAGGTGTTACATTTGTTATGCTTATACTTTTCCTTTAAGACGGAGAACGCACGCGCGAACGCACGCGCGCACGAACCCGTGTGCATGTGTGGAAGGGGTTCTTGGCAGTTCTTGAACAAGGTCTTTATCAGTGAGCCCCAGCAGTTGGACCGGACTTGTTATTCGGATCCGTTCGTGATCGCGGCTACGAAGGATCAAGTGCAGTGAAGTGCAAGGTATAGTACAGCTGGTAGAAATCATGGATGCCTCTTACGATGCAAATGATCTATGATGCCTCCTGTCCTGGAGGTGGCAGCGAGGTATTCTGATGCCCTGTCCACATCCAAGCCGTCTTTCACGCATATAAGGACCAAGCATTGTTGGGTCTTGATAAATCAATGTTGAAGTCACCGGTTATGATGAGAGGCCTGGTTCTCTCAGCAGATTTATTGTAGGAAGCATTGACGCCGGTTGTTGCGTAATCCACGTGGTCCACGTTGCGGACCACGTGAACGAGTGGATGATACTTGAGCGTCTTCCAGGGTTGTTCTGTCTTCAGTTTCCTCACTTTCCTTGCGTCCGCCGCGGTGGTGCAGCGGTTAAGGTGCTCGGCTCCTGACCCGACGGTCGCGAGTTCGATCCCGGCCGCGGCGGTCGCTTTTCGATGAAGGTAGGATGCTAGATGCCCGTGTTCGGTGCGATCTCGGTACATGTTAAATAGCCGATGGTCAAAATTTCCGGAGCACATCGCTACGCCGTCTCTCATAATTAGAGACCGGATTTTAGGCAAATGCCTATTTTGTTCCTTGCGCTCCTATCGCGCCATCTTGATATATGAGCATGAATTAGACGTTAAGAAGGGCTTTTATAGTGTTTTTATAATGGCTATTTTTGGCGTTCGTGCCTAAATGTTCATAAATGCCTATTTTCAAAATTGGCGTTTATATGAACGCTATTTAGCCTCAAGTTTCGCTCCCGGGTGCTGTTTGAGACCGTTATTCATGTTACCACGTAAGATTGACTGTTGGGAACTATGGGGTTCAACCTAGTCATCTAGTTGAACCATGGAACCAACAACCGCTAGCAGCAGTGATGGGGACACGCCGGCGAGCATTCGCCGCCGCGCTGACATGCCCAGGGCGGTTGGCGAATGCGAAACCGCGGAGAGCCGTCAGCGGAAAGAAGAGTGAAGAGCAAAAAGAAAGAAAGAAAAGAGTCATGTGCACGCAGCTTTTGTTTTGTTTGTACTTTACTTTTTAAGGTGTTCACTGCAGTAGCGTAGCCAGGAATCTTTTTCAGGTGGGGGGGGGGGGGGGGCAACCATACTTTACGTATGTTCGTGCACGCGTTTGCATGTGTGCGTGTATATACACACACGCAAAACTGGAAAGTTTCAGGGGAGGAGAGAAGGTTGACCCCCCCCCCCCCCCCCCCCCGAAGCCACTGGTTCACTGCCAGGGGAGAAATTGGCTCTACGCAATTCCATTGGGCCAATAGGAGGAATCCCACCCTTCTGGTCTTTCAAGAATCTGGCTGTCTGCTCTTGCTCTGCACTTTTCAGTCATGCCGGAAAGACACACAGGAGTATGATGATTCGACAGTGGACGCTTGACTTTCACGCTACAGAACACGGAAGTGTGAACCGTGCGGGGCAAAGCACGCTATGTTCAAATGTTGGCGCTTTTGTGCGATCTTAAGCAATAACATTTTTGTTTTCCTGTCGTAGATAGAGGTCGCGCACGTCTTCGTTTGAAATTATTTGCATTTATGTGAACATTGTGCCTATAATTACGATGTTGGAAGCCTAAAACATTGTTTTGCCTGCTTATTTTTGGCGCCTAAAACGAGCTTTTTTAGTGCCTAAAAGTCCGGCCTCTACTCATAATAATATCGCGTTTTTGGGACATAAACCCCGACAATTATTATTATTATCAGTTTCCTTGCGTGTCAATGTGAGTGTTCGCGGTTACTGCATTGGTTGAGAATCTGTATCACCTGTGGCACACACCCGCAAGATATTACATCTGGCATGCGGGTATGTGCCACACGTGACTGAGAGAAAGGGTTTGATGACGTAGGCGACAGGAATTTTGCGTTATTCATGTCATGACCAGTGCATCGCGTTCCTCATACACTGATCCCATGCTATGCCAATTTTGGTATAATACAAGTCATGGAGACGACCTGGAGAGCGCCGAGATAAAGGCGGCTAGATAGATAGATAGAAAGATAGATAGATAGATAGATAGATAGATAGATAGATAGATAGATAGATAGATAGATAGATAGATAGATAGATAGATAGATAGATAGATAGATAGATAGATAGATAGATAGATAGATAGATAGATAGATAGATAGATAGATCCAAAGTGCCTGAGGTTCGCTAAGAAATGCTTCGCATTTAAAGGTATAAAGAAAGAGGAAGAGAAAGAGAAAAATCCTTTCCGACGAAAGGTTCTTCACGAGGTGAGATACGATCCCTCGTAACCTCGATCCGAGGCGATCGTCCGACCCACTCGGCTATCCAGGCACGCTAGCAGAGTATAGCCTAGCCTTGTATAGCATAGTGTAGCAAAAAAGTGGCAAAGGGAAGTGAGTGTGATGTTGAGGAGGAGGAACGCAAGAGGGAAGAAAGTAAAGCGTAGCACAGAAAGAATTAGAAAGAAAGAAATAGAGGGAACGAAATGCAGAAAGGAAAAGAGACAAAGAGAATATCAACGAATTAGAGAGAAATAAGTGGAGAGAAAAAAAAGATAGAAAGAAAAAGAAAACGAGCATCGCGTTGTCTAGCGACCAGATACCACAGCACCTGGCCAAGCCGCGCATGCTCAGTAGCTAAGCCACGCCCGCCGACGGAGACATCACGCGCAACCTCCGCTCTACAGTGTATAGCCTGGCTGCGTACTCCCGAGGAATAAGCCGCGCATATCGAAGCTAGGCGTGTCGGTCGAGGGGGAGTACGAGCGGGTACGGGTTCGTGCTTTGCTGTGACAAGCTTTGGGCGACTTAGTGCGAAATTCCCCCAGTTTTTAGACAAAATAAGCTCAAAACTCTTAGAAAGTCGCAAATGAAGGCTTTTATCAGCTTTATCAAAGGATTTGTTCAGTTGCGGAGAACTCACAGATCCTAGAATCAGTTAGGAGTACCGCTCTTGCATAGATAAGTAACATGTATTGGTTATGTTGGTTTTGAATAACTGGAGTGCGGCCTGGTTTTGTTAGAAGGTGTTATTCGCGCTGCTTCAATATATCAGAGGCGTGCTTTATTTCTTCCGGACCGTCGATGTAACTAAACAAAGACAAAGCTTGCACTAAGCCGCGCAAGGCTTGAAGCAGCGAAACTGGACGATTCTGAAGACTACTCTGCTTGCTTCTAGGTTGTTCTTGGCTTTAGCTAGGGGATCAAGGCTGTTTCTAGTTTGCTTCTAGGTTGTTGGCAGGCTTCAGCTATGTGATTTCAGGTGGTTTCTACGTTTTTTTCTCAGCGCAGAGAGGTTCGAGCTAAACCACAGGCAGTCACAGACACGACACGGTTGTCCAAACTCCAGAGAGATATTCCCGCTGAAACCAAGCGTTCGCACTTCTCATAGATCTACGGGCACGTCATCGTTGTTGTAGGGCTTCCATCGCTTCGGGGTCTTCTCGCGGCCGCCGTTGCCTTTCCCATTACCTATAGTATTCTCTCGTTGTACGTAGTCGGGGTCTTCGACTCGGTGCCGTCGCTCGCAGTGGCACATACTCGTTTATGATGATGAGAGTTTTCGCCTTCGTCATTTTTAGTGGACCAGTGGTGAGCAGTAGGATTTACCCAGTTTCTGTGGCACACAGTCGTTTCTGATGATTATGAAGAGCTTCGCTGTTAAAACGTTCCCTTTGCAATATATAAGTGCAGGCTTAGATATATATATATATATATATATATATATATATATATATATATATATATATATATATATATATATATATATATATATATATATATATATTCCTATATTCCTATATTCCTATGATTCCTCATTCCTTGTCTCATAGGAATTCCGATTCCTATGACGGAGGGATCAGCCATGTTTTTTCCCTCTGTTTACTCCACAGTGCTGGAGTGGGAAGTCTCCATTACTCAAAATAGTGACATGTTTTTTTGTCCGACATGTAGTTTTGGAGTGGGTCATGCATTTTAACGCGATCGCATTAAAGAGCCAATCTCGCGGAAAATGTCTTGTCCAAGAGCGAAATATCCCGATCAACGAAGAGAATAAAAGTCAAAGTTCGAGCCATAATGACACCCTACCTGGGTCACAAACACCACCATAGATTCAGTGATGACACCAGAAATTTGGTTAGTTACGCTGTGCATGTAGTCATGACACCGGCGATGGCGTAGATTTTTGAGGGCATTATACACATTTGTCAGCCTAGGCCAAATAACGCTATCGCGTTCCACTCTCGGAGACACAGCAGCGGCCGTGGCACAGCTTAAGCTGTGCCACGGCCTCTACACCTACCTCTCTTTCCTTCTCACTCTTTCTCTGTGCTCCTTCATGGCTGCGCCTGACACTCGGGATGATTAATGGCCTTCTGATGGCTCCTTCTCCTTCGAGGCTTCGGTCCCCTCCGTAATAGATTATTCCCAACCGCCTTTCAATGCTTCGTGTTTCACAGAGTAAACCGGCGAGCGTTGATTTCTCGACAACGCCTCGTTCTTCGTGCCGCTTGTCTTGGAAACGCGATGTTTTGCAAAGGAGTCACGATTATTGTAGCTTTCGTTTCCTATAAAATTTGAACACTGGGGACGACTTAACTCGGCTACGCACCGCATTTAATGGAAGCACTATTCTCGATGTGACCAAGTATTGAACCGTTGCGCGTAGCGCACATTGAGTGCGAAAAAGAAAATAGCGGAGAATACTTGCTTTTTATCGCCCAGTTGTGTTTATACACAACTATTGCACCAAATAATTGTCACTATTGGATTTTTATCGTGTGCTCTTGCGGTACTACGAATTTTGAATAAACGTTATAGTCTTGTTCATAGCTGTCAAGGGAAAATTGCATTCCAAGTCAACATTCCGCTTTGGATGTGTAAAAAGGGGCGGTCTTTCAAACTACTGAAGGCGCTAAGAGATGACACTCCTTTTAAATATCCCAATTTCTCGCGTACTAGGACGACAACGGCAGAGGACTAATTTGCGTGCGCCGCTCCTGAAAAGCGAGAACACAAAAGTAATTCGTTTGTTAGCGTAACTTGGGCACACTGCTGCGGTACAGTGGCACAATTAACGCGACGCTCGCTTGCGGTCGTCTCATTTCGAAATCAACGCAACCAGCGGTGACAGCCGAACCAATCTCCTGTATCGCAAGGGAGTGGAACCCACTGAAATAATTGAGTCTCGGCGCTCCATGCAACAGCGTAGCGGTCTATCGCTAGTTCCACCCAAGACTGTTTGACTGTTTTGGGGGACACTTCTAGATAACAACGACAGTAATGCCATTTTGAAGAACAAGAAAAACACTGGCTATTAGAAACTACAGAATAGACCTTTCAGGCTTTGAGGTAATTGAGTTCACTGCTCACAATAAGCACTTATCGCTACTATCACAGATTACATTAGTGGGTGATGGGATCTTGTGAGACTAGCGCTTACGAGGAGACAACGTCTGCTCCGATAATGTCCAGTCACCATGCTCCGGATCAATGAACCTTTCACGTAAGGTGTCTTCTTTTTATTGCGACGGCAGTTATATGGAAACTTTCGGCGGATATTTGCTGTCGCCGTCGCCGTCATGTCTCGGATATATATATATATATATATATATATATATATATATATATATATATATATATTGTTACGAATATATTTAACTTATTTACAGTATGGAGTAGTCCAGCAATCAAGATGGCGGTTGCGTATTATTAGAACACCGACACGTCCTCTGCCTCTTCTTCGCACACCTCACCACAGTCATAGCTGCAACCCCGCTACATCGACCTCCGGCGGCGAAAGCGCCGACTCGGCGCCTGTTAGCAGGTGGTGGGCGAAAGGTACGGCTTCAGGCGAGCGACGTGGACGACGTTGGAAGACGTAGAGGGCGCCATATGGTCCAGAGGGGCGATGTCATAGGTAACCTCAGTCACCTGGCGTAGCACACGGTAAGGGCCGGAGTACTTGGGCAGAAGTTTTTCGGCGAGGCCAACATGCCGAGACGGAGACCAAAGGAGAACGAGGTCACCCGGATTGAAGCGAACGTTCCGGTGGCAACTGTCGTATGTATGTTTCTGGCGGAGTTGCGAGTCCGAAAGGCGTCGATGGGCGATCTGACGGGCCTTTTCGGCTGTGCTAATAGCGTGGCGAGCATATTCGGTGGACAGGTGGGCAGGGGTGGGTACGAGCGTGTCGAACGGCAAGGTCGGTTCTCTTCCATACAAAAGGTAAAAGGGAGAATATCCAGCAGTGTCGTGGCGCGAGCTGTTGTAAGCAAAAGTGACAAAGGGTAGCGCAATGTCCCAGTCGCGATGATCAGTCGAGACATACATGGCGAGCATGTCAGTGAGCGTGCGATTCAAACGTTCTGTGAGTCCGTTCGTTTGGGGATGATAGGCCGTCGTAAGCTTGTGCTTGGTTGCACAAGAGCGAAGTAGGTCCTCGATTACCTTGGATAAAAAGTAACGACCTCGGTCCGTGATAAGTTGACGAGGAGCGCCGTGATGTAAGATGACGTCTTGGATCAAAAACTCGGCGACGTCTGTAGCGCAGCTGCTCGGGAGAGGTCTCGTAATGGCAAAACGGGTCGAATAATCCGTAGCAACGGCGACCCATCTGTTACCGTTGTGAGAAAGTGGGAAAGGTCCCAAAAGGTCGAGGCCGACACGAAAAAAAGGCTCAGCAGGTACGTCGATAGGTTGAAGGAGCCCGGCGGGGTGCACAGCTGGCTTTTTCCGGCGTTGGCACGACTCGCAAGAAGCGACATAACGATGTACGGAACGGTAGAGGCCGGGCCAGAAAAAGCGTCGGCGGACACGGTCGTACGTTCTGGCAACACCAAGATGGCCGGCTGTTGGTACATCATGTAGTTGCTGAAGTACGGTCGAGCGGAGATGAGTGGGTACTACAACTAGTAGTTCCTGTCCCACTGGGCGCATGTTCCGGCGGTATAAAATGCCGTCGATGACGACGAACATGCGAAGCGAACTGTCCGTCGAGTCAGTATTCAGGCGGGTGATTAGATCTCGTAGGGACGCGTCACGCTGTTGCTCGTCACCGATGTTGCCGAAAGCGGAGAGCGAGGAAATACAGATGGACGTGTCATCCGTTTCGAGGTCTGGATCGTCGACGGGGTACCGAGAAAGGCAGTCGGCGTCTTGGTGTAGACGGCCGGACTTGTAGACCACTGTGTACGTGAATTCCTGGAGGCGCAGAGCCCAACGAGCTAGGCGCCCTGTTGGATCTTTGAGTGCTGAAAGCCAGCATAGAGCGTGGTGGTCTGTAGTAACGGTGAAAGGGCGACCATATAAATAGGGGCGGAATTTACCAACTGCCCATACAAGCGCCAGGCACTCGCGCTCAGTAATAGAGTAATTGCGTTCGGCAGGAGAAAGGAGCCGGCTGGCATACGCAAGAACTCTATCATGACCGGATTGACGCTGGGCTAACACAGCGCCAATGCCGTAACCACTAGCGTCGGTGCGGACCTCGGTTGGAGCGGACGCGTCGAAGTGGGCGAGGATCGGCGGTGTGGTGAGCAGCGTAATGAGGCGGGAAAAAGCACTGGCTTGGTCAGGACCCCACGAAAATGGCACATCTTTCTTGAGAAGGTCAGTGAGGGGGCGGGCAATATCTGCGAAGTTTCTGACGAATCGTCGGAAATATGAGCATAGGCCCACAAAACTTCGAACGTCTTTGGCACAAGTTGGCACGGGAAAATCGAGGACAGCGCGAACTTTGTCGGGATCGGGTCGGATGCCGGATGAGTCGACGAGATGCCCTAGAATAGCAACTTGGCGATGGCCAAAGTGGCACTTCGATGAATTAAGTTGTAGCCCAGCCGCACGAAAGACGGAAAGAATAGACGACAGTCGGTCGAGGTGAGACTCAAAGGTGGGAGCAAACACAATGACGTCGTCCAGGTAACAAAGGCAGATAGACCATTTAAAGCTGCGCAAAAGCGTATCCATCATCCGCTCGAACGTGGCCGGCGCATTGCACAAACCGAACGGCATGACTCTGAATTGGTAGAGACCGTCAGGCGTTACAAAGGCGGTCTTCTCACGGTCGAGGTCGTCTACGGCGATTTGCCAGTAACCAGACCGTAGGTCTATCGAAGAAAAATAGGTAGCACCATGAAGGCAGTCCAAGGCGTCATCGATACGAGGAAGCGGGTAGACATCCTTTTTGGTGATCTTGTTTAAATGCCGATAATCCACGCAGAAACGCCAGGTGTTGTCTTTCTTTTTAACTAAGACTACAGGGGAAGCCCACGGACTCGAAGAAGGCTCAATAATGCCTTTTGTGAGCATCTTGTCGACCTCCTGTTGAATTACTTGGCGTTCTGATGGTGAAACTCGGTAAGGACGCCTGTGAATTGGAGCTGCATCACCGGTATCTATGCGGTGCTTGACTTGCGAGGTTTGACCTAAGGGCCTACCGTCAAAGTCAAATATGTCAGAGTAGGTCATAAGGAGGTCACTGAGGTCTTTAACTTGAGATGGCAAAAGGTCTGAGGCAATCATCTTGGTTATGTTGTTGTGCAGTGTAGAAGAGGTGACTGCGTCGACTCTATGCGGGTTTGGAGAAACGACAGCGGGCAGTTCGGGTGACACCGATGAGATCTGGCACTCGTACGACGGTGACAGAGTAGCGAGAGCAATGCCTTGTGGTAGGACTTGAGGGCTCAGTCCGAAGTTCAGAAGAGGAAGGCACGTCTTGTTCGCTGTAATAGTTACAACTGTGTACGGAGATGAGACGTTGCGGGCCAGTAGAACACTGGGAGAAGGAGAAACCACGTAATCACCATCCGGTACATTGGGATAGGGTTCAACAGCGACGCAAGTTAGGGCTTGTGGTGGCAGACGAATAGCCTCAGCGCACGAAAGTTTGGTCTGAACCACCTCCGACACGTCGGCGGACGCAGGCATGTCAAGTTGTACAACACCGGCCGAGCAGTCAATGACAGCAGAGTGGTCAGACAAGAAATCGAGTCCGAGGATGACATCATGAGGACAATGAGCGAGAACATGAAACAGAACGGACGTCTGGCGGTCGGAGAACCTCACACGTGCCGTGCACATTCCGAGTACAGCCGGAGTTTCCCCACTAGCGACACGTACAAATAGGGACTCGGGCGGCGTAAGGACCTTATTTAATCGTGCACGGAGATCAGAGCTCATAATAGAAATATGTGCGCCGGTATCAATGAGGGCAGTAACAGGCAGGCCATCCACTTCCACAGCAAGCAGGTTCTGGTCCGTAGTGAGGGTCAGCAGAGGGTTTTCAGGTCGGGGTTCGAATGCAGCGTCACCTCCGGGAGCTGCATTGCTCAGTTTTCCGAGTATGGGCGTCCAGTAGGGCGAGGCGACGAATGGCGACGGGGCTGAGGTGACCGGGAGCGACGATCGTGTGGGGACTGCGAACGGCTGGAGCGTCGGACCGATGTCGTGAGAGCCTCATCGTATGGTGCACCGTCACGAGCGGGAAACTGCAGGGGCCGGTGGTTGTCGCCACGTCGATAGCCAGCAAACGAGCGAGATGAAAAGGTGCGAGAACGACAGTAGCGGGAAATATGTCCTACACCGTGGCAACGAAAGCAGATCGGCTTGTCGTCCTGCGTTCTCCACTGGGCAGGGTCACGATAGCGGCGAAACATTTCCGGTGCACGAGGAGGCGTTATGGAACTGACACGAGGTTCCGTCAACGAACATACCGGCTGCAGTCCGACATTTGCAAGCTCCTCCCTCACAACCTGCTGGATCAACGAGATCGTTGGTCGAAGATCATCAGATGGTCGCGTCAGCAAAGATGATGGCGACGCCGCCTCGATTTCTCGGCGCACGATGCGAACTACGCTCTCGTTGGTAGGCGGTTGACCGCATGGCGGCTGAAGGTCCTCGCAGGATGATGTAGCGGCCGTGTTCGGAAGTCGCATGAAATGCTGGGCAATGCGGCGACTCTTCAGCTCTTCGAACCGGCGGCACTCTTTGATGATGTCGTCCACGGTTGAGCAGTCTTTAGACACAAGTAAATTAAAAGCGTCATCCGCAATTCCTTTGAGCAAATGGCTTACTTTGTCAGCCTCTGACATGTTGGTGTCGACACGACGGCAAAGGGCCAGGACGTCAAGGATATAGGAGACGTATGATTCGGTGGAAGTTTGTGCCCGACAGGAGAGTTCTTTAGAAGCGGCCCGCTGGCGTCCGACGGCTCTACCAAATAGGTCGCGAAGCTTCTGTTTACAGGCATCCCAACTTGTTAAGTCAGCTTCATGAGCCTGAAACCACGCGCCTGCTGTTCCGCAGAGATAGAAGTCAACGTTGGCGAGCATCATTGTAGGGTCCCACCTGTAGACCGCTGCAAACCGCTCGTACTTCGCAATCCAGTCATCGACGTCAATGTGGTCGGTGCCGCAGAAGTTACCGGGATCGCGCGGTTGAGTCAATACGACCGGCTGTACCGGTTGTACCGGAGTCGCGGTCGAAGCGGCAGCAGCAGAGTTGCTTTCTGTTGACATATTGAGGCTGTCCAGGACACGTCCGCTGCGGAGTTCCGTCTTGCGTAGTACCCAGCACCTCCACCAAAATGTTACGAATATATTTAACTTATTTACAGTATGGAGTAGTCCAGCAATCAAGATGGCGGTTGCGTATTATTAGAACACCGACACGTCCTCTGCCTCTTCTTCGCACACCTCACCACAGTCATAGCTGCAACCCCGCTACAATATATATATATATATATATATATATATATATGTATATATGTATATATACATATATATATACAAATAAAAGCCCCAAATAAAAATAATTCAGAAGAAAAAACATTCGAAGCGCTCGATCGGGTTTCCAACCTGCGAACTTTCGCTCCGCAGCTTCCTGCCTTAGGCAGTTACGCCACGCCTCATTCGTTCTGAAGGATACTAACGGGAGAATACAAACGCACGCTGCGTTGAGTGAGACGCACGGGACGTTACACGTGGCGAAGGTAAAATTATAAGATACGCCCGCCATGCTGCGTCGTTGTCCGCACTGCGTTTGCCTCGTACATGGCCTCCGAGATGGCGGACGCGCGGCGGGTTTTTCTCCGGCAGTCCCAATCGCACGGAGAGAGCGTATTTCCCGAGGTGGGCGTGGCGCGCTTTCTCCGCACCGCGGCGCTCTTTCTTGGGATCGGGAACGCTGCCGCGCTTTTGGCGCAGCTTGCATGTGGCGAGGAAAAAATGGCTTTGCGCTTTTATTAACCTCGCGCTGATTTGGAAACGTCTGGTCAAGGTGTACGAGAGGCCAAGTAAATGCCGGGGCCTATCGATTCTCAAATGGGCTTCTTTTTTTGCTGTAGATTTGCGCCGCCTTTATTAGAGCACTTAGAAAAACGATGCCTCTGCAAGAGATCCGCATGTGCTAGAAGCCTACTATACTTCGAAATTTGCGGGCTGTATAGTATGGGCACGCTAGCGAAGGAGAAGAAAAAAAAAAACCATGATGAGGCTGGGCGTGATGACGCGCGGGGCTCGCGCTCGCCCTGCCGCTAAAGACCGATGAGTCGTTGCCGGGCCTCCGTAAATTAAACGCGTTTTTCTTGTCGCCTATGTGTTCTCTGAGGGCTTTGGCCGACCACTGGCCCCGAGCCCACAGTAGATATTTTGATAATGTTGTAAGCTAGATTTAAGGCCTGCGACGCAAGCAGTCCGTTTGGAAGCAGTATCGCAAAAAGCAGGTATCGGTGCTTGCTTCCTTTGTGCATTTTTTCCTTCGGTGTAACAACATGTAGCGAAATGAAAACACACGTGCAGCAGCACTCAAATTTTCCATTAGGGACACTTTGTTTATATTTCCTTTATTAACGACTTGCAGGCACTTCCTTCTATACGGAATGCTTTACAGGCATCCCAAGCTTCTTTTTGCTATTCGACTTGCAGAAGGGTACGCAGCAGTATGCCATATTCCTGAAATTAAAGAGAAGACACAGGACCTCACAGCATTTTCTCTAGCAACTGCAACAAAAAAAAAAAAAGACAGCACTGACAGTGTGTGAGTTATATAGCCGTAAGTAGTCTGCAACTTCAATTAATAAATCAATGCTATTGAATCGAACATTCATTTCCACTTCCACGCCAAAATTTTGTCTTCTTTACGCAGAACGCCAGCGACACAAGCACGCAAGATAAAAAAAAAACGCGCAAACGCCGCAGCATGAGCTCGTTACAAAAAAAATAAGGTCGAGCGCACGCTGGAGCGGAACGCTAACTGAGCCGTCCAAACTGGGCATCATCAATCGTCATGCTCTCTCCTCGCGATCAAGTCTGGCGCGACAGCCGCGCTCGCATAGCGCACAATGCCTCGCACTCGCCCACGAGGCTTCCCCAGTTTCCAAATACCTCCCGTCGCGCCGCAGGAGACAGGGAGGAGGTTGCAGGCGGTCGCCATACGTCTAGACCGTGGTCTAGACTGAAAGTCGCCGGTTCTGCGACGACCACGGACTGGTTACAGGCGCGTTTTGTTCATTTATGATCGATTGATTGATTTGGATGCAGTCGAGAGCACAGTAAATGAACACGATGCTGATATTGCCATCGTGCTACCAAAATGTAAGTAAAATCCGGATGACGAAAAAGGAGGCGATAACAGCTCGGGTACTTTCACTGTGAACGACGTGTGGAGTAAATGTGGGTCGGCTAATCGAAGCCTTCAACAATATTCCGGCAAAATTACTTATCATCTTACTTCAGTGTCATCCCCAGGGCACTCAGTTATCTAAAGCGTAACCGTGCTTCGGCTGACCAACTCATAAATATCCGTACGCGATCAAAGAGTAAAACGATGTGTCACGATAGGAGGACAATATGATTCAACGACCAAAATTAGCCCAGTTTTCACCCATACACGTCTCCAGAAAGGAAGAATGCTAGAACGCCCCTGTATATTTCTCAAATCAAGGTATTTCGCGCCGAGACAAAACGGACCGTAATGAAAAAAAAGGTAACACTACCACAGACGAATTGATACCTCCTTACAATAATTTATATCAGGAAAATTCAGCAGTTGCCGTGGTTTTCTCCGTAAATTGGACCAAAATAAATGTAGTAACAGAAAAAAATACTTGCCTTCAGTGCATCCAGAAGATCCTGGCGGCAATGCTTGCTCGCACGCAAAAAAAAAAAAAAAAAAAAAACACACGCACGCTGCAATCCCGCGCGCTCTGCTTTCTCCCGCGGTCTCCGCTGCCGCAGGAATCCCAAGTGAGTGCGCCATCCCGCGGTAGCCGGGCGCGCGACGCGACGTTCGTTTTATTTGCTGGGGAGCGCGGCGATTGGGACGGCCGGAGAGAAACCCGCCGCGCGCCCGTTATCTCGGAGGCCATGCCTCGTATCGCTGGCGACCTAAGCTAGTTTTCCATTTTGGGGTTCTAGCGCCACGGCACTCGTGGCCAGTCGGCCAGTGAAGAAGAAGAGCGCCCCGTGGCTCGTGGTGGCGCGAACTAGTGGGAACGCTTTCGCTCTTGTAGGCTTATGCCACAGGAGGGAAGAAACCAGACGGCTCAACCAGAATCACAGAATATATGTTACACCGCGACCAGAATCTCGAGGCTAAAATTACAGCGCAAACGCACAAGACAACCACACAAAAAAAGGAAACGTACGACACAAGCTCTAACAGCTGCTTTATTCTTTCATGCGTCAATGCATATATAAGCCCAAGACAAGCTTACCGCACATGCGCACACAACAATAGCCCTAAACCAAAATGCGTAATAAGGATGATAGTGTATTAGATACGCGAAGATATGAAATCATATTCAGGCAGGGGTGGGGTGAATGAAGTAAAGCAGTAAGAAGTACAAAGAAGTGCGTTTGCACTCTATTTTTAGCATCAGGAGCATGTATTCTAGAGCCAAAGGAAGTTTTATCTTAATGACAAGAAAAGACGTCCGCAGGAAACGCGAGCCATGCCTTCGCGTGCCACTGCCAAGAGCAGTCTTTATTTTTTTCTCTGGAGGCTGCGCGCTCTGCAGTTTCGTTTGCCGCCCAAAGGAAGGCACTGCAGGGTCTAGAAAAAACGCGAGCAGAAGACTTCGAGAGTGGCTCGCGTTCTGCGCATGCGACCTGGCGGCTCGCAAAATTATTGGGTCCCCAGTTTCTAAAACTGTCTAGTGTTTCGCCGGAGTTGGGATGTGTGTCTTCGACTTGTACTTTCACATACAGGGCACGGCCGACCGTGCTCGCGCGATTATCTCTTGAAGGGGAGTTTCGTACGTCTTGTGCTTTCAGCAAAGTTTGCGTTGAAGCTATAGACCACACGAAGATCACTTTGCTCGCTGCAGCGGCCGCGTTTGCCAAAGCAGTGATCTGCTAGCTAGACGAGTCAAAGTAAGGGTCAATAGAAGTAGCAACTCTGACAGTTCGCGCTCGTCCTATGTATACATGTGCGTTCTTTCCGCGCCTCCTTTTTGTGCTTGAGCAGCGCGCTGCAAGGGTCGAGCTGTGACAGTTGTTAGTTCGCACTCGGCTGTTTGCTTTCTTTTCCTTGCGCAAGCAAATTCTATAACTATATATAAGTCACAAAGGGCCACATGCGCCCAGGTAGTCTACGGATAACATAAGCGCCAACCACTGAAGTTGGTCTACGTAACACTTTCCAGGGCTACCAGCCTCGACAGCCTATACCTCACCATCGCAAAAGGTGACTTCATGTTCCCACATGTCGCTGGCTCTATCGACAGACAGTCTGTCGATCACATGACCTGTCTAGCAAACAGGCCTGTAGACATTGTCTTAGACCCGGCATTTGATGCCAAAGACACAGTCACCTCAAGCTCGCCGCTCTCCACGTATTGTCTGTGCACGCAAACGTGCACGACCTCGAAAAAGACGATCTCCTCACAGAAACTGGAGCGTCCGCACTTTCTGAAACCTAGAGCGATGAGCCCACTGTGCCGTCCACAGCAAGAGGCTTCATTGCAGGTGCGGACGTGTGGGCACATATAAGAACACGGCCACTCTCAAATTCAACGTAGGCCGCATCCCATTTCGCCGGCCGCCAGACACAGAACAGACGCAGGCAAGCAGCGGAATCGGCGCGGTCTGCGTTGCGCACATCAATTACAATAACATAGACATTCCGCTCGCCACCATCTATCCGAGAACTTTCAAGAACCACTTCCACACATGCACATGGGTTCGTGAAACGTGCGTGCGTTCTCCATAATAATTGACAAGAATAAGCACTACATATCAGTTTACCACGTCTAGTGTTGATACCAACGTTCCTGCTGGCAACTGTAAAGAACTGGTTATGTAACACTTGGGCGACACTTCAACATATATGTGTGCTTATTCAATCTGCACATATTTTTAGTGTCATTTCCTAATGTTCTACAGCAACCTTCGCGCTGCATGCTTCGCATAACGTCGATTGCCACGGTACTGGGATCTGCCGAATTTTTTCTTGAAATTGCTTCGAAAAAAAACACTGTATGAATAATAGACAAACATGCAAATAAAAGGATAATGAAAATCTTCGGGTTCGAGTGGGAACCGAACCCACGCCGTCTGCGTGGCAAGCAGCTGTCCTACCACAGAGCCACGGCATTTCTTGAAACTCCATCGGCAAAAAAAAAGACCATATGAATGTCATTTAGTGGAAGTAGTCTCCTTAACGCATGTAATATTGCGTGGCAGAAGCGTCGAAGCGCACCAGGCGTCAGAACATGTGAATTGCGCAACAAGTGAATGTTTTAAAGCCCCGTCCGTTACAAAGCGCTTGATCATCATCATCAGCAGCAAAAGAATCAACAAAGTGGACAGCTACGTAGGTTTGCGTGTTGCTTTACGTACCCGTAGTGGGCCCTTCATTGATTCGCAAAAAGAATAATTATGGCGTAATGGGTACTTAACATCTTTACTTGCTGTAAGCATTCTAGGACACTTTAGGACCATGAGGCGATGCGAAGCTGCGTTTCGGCATGTCGAGGGCGCGTTTCATCCGTAGCAGTTTCCCATCGACGTTGCGGTTTGCGCTGGGCTTCCCTAGTCCGGAGCTCGGGGTCCGCTTGCCGACATTTACGTTGCGCTTCGGCGCGTCGAGCCTTCCGCTGCTCCACCCGCTGCTTCGCGATCTCGGCAGGCGTTAAGGTATTACTGCAACTGGTGCCGACGTTGACGTTGAAACTCATGACACCGGCGCAGCCGGCGCAGTGACTGAGCGTGTGTACGACCGAACACGAGCCTTTTATCTAAACGAGGAGGGGGAGTGGAGAGTGGGTGTGTGGAGAGGGTTTGCGCATGCGCGGTAAGCGTGGTGACGCCACACATCACTACCGGATTTAACTCCGCCATAAGATGCTTCGCATCCAAAAGTGGTTTCTGCTTTACTGTTAATCGATCTGGTTATTCCCAACCCCGGATGTTATTGTGGAGACGCCGGAAGAACCATTCGAAGCTGGCGCGAACGAAGAGCTTCCGGGATTTGAATTACGTTATCTCGCTTTTTACTCAACTGTATTTAACTCATCCACAGGTTTACTGCAGCATGCTCCCATTGCTCAAAATTGTACGGTTACGCAATTGCTCACATGAAAGGTTTCACAATATCTCATTTAAAACTAGGGAATCCTCAATGTTCAATTATGTTTATTTTTGAAGGCCAAGGCCATGAAATTAGCTATTTTTCAGTGGAAGAATGAACCTGTTGGAACACATGGTTTCGCAAGCAGGTATTTAAAGGCGGTTTAGTATGCAGTTTCTACACGCAGCCAGTGAAAAAAAAAAAACACTCGAGAGAAAAGATCAATGCAAAACCGTTTGTAGAGCGCATGAAGCAAGAACCACATTGAAAACGCAAACGACGAAGAAAATGATCCTAGTCACTTGCCAGCGTAGCTTTGGAAACAGTTTTGCGCTTACAATAGAGAAACGCGTTAGTTAATAAGACTTAAGAATTAAGAAACGCAGTTGTCCAAGCTGCTTGGTTTCGTGTAGGCCTTCTTTTAGCCTTGTTTGAGTTCGAAATATCATAACCGTACGCTCCTAAACTGCACTTACCCAAAATAGGTGACATGACAGGACAACATTTAACAATAAGAGGCTGCACAAAAGTAGACTGCATCGCTAATACATCCACGTAAATAATATAACTCATTTGAAGGTTAAAGATTACGATAAAAACTAATAAAATAGGGGAAATACTCTTTAAAACATAAATCTAAGCTTACGACTCTTTGCTTGGTATCTC
Source organism: Rhipicephalus sanguineus (assembly GCF_013339695.2). Lineage (NCBI taxonomy): Eukaryota > Metazoa > Arthropoda > Arachnida > Ixodida > Ixodidae > Rhipicephalus > Rhipicephalus sanguineus. Next base: position 66,018,378 of record NC_051180.1, on the reverse strand, counting down.
ATCCAGTCGTGGTGTACATAATGTTTTGTTTCGAAATATATGTACAATAAAGAAAAAGCTAAGCTCACGGGTTCACACGGCTCAAAGTTGTGTTTAGTGCTCAAGCTTGCTTCGCTATGAAAGAAAAACAGGGTCAAAACAGTAGCCAATAATCAGGCGATGAGGACGACCTGATAAGCCTAGCAAGGGGAAGGTTCGTTTATTTTCACGTATATTGAACTGCTGTCAGTGTTGTCCATGAAAGTGTTGGTTTAAGTGAAATTTGCGAACCGCCTATGTAAATTATGCGCTGGTTCATGTAGCTAACGCTTACGCCCTATAATGACTCTTCGTTTACCTAGAAGTTTGTACACTTGTCAAACTCTCAAAATTACCGCTGACGTTGTCTACATAAAATAAAGCAGACCAAGCTAGGCGGAAGCAGAATGAGCACAGTCCACTAAACACCTCAGTGTTTACTGTGAAAATTTCTCATATTGTTTTTACGAACGGCACTGCGAATGGCACGCATGATCATCAATTTGTCTTCTCTCACGCCTGTAGCCTTTCTTCTACTCACATCTGCTCCCTTTTTGCAGGCAGGAGATGCCTTGCACAAAGGCATATCAGGTAAAACAACACTATTGCTCAAACAAACCCGTGACCTGGCCACGGGATGTGAATGGAAGAAAACTACGCACTTCTGCCATCCGCAAATTAGTATTCAGTGTGGCCTGTTCCCTTCGACACGCTTGTACTCTTAAAGCGTTAATTGTATCAGATTGCTCTCGTGGATACATGGATACATGTACTGACTACCATGAGGGATGCTATTTTCTTTCTGTTACAATACGCCGTCCAAGCACGTTGGAGGGACGCGAATTGAGAACTATAGTCTGATATGATAGAGATTAAAAATTATTGTCCTTCTACATACCAGCTTTTGTGGCATCTGGAAACATCAATGAAGTTTTTACGTTAACACTTTGTAAGCTTTCATATGAAAATTTCAATGGCGGCAGCTGCTAATCGTTCGTTTTCTCATCCATCAGAAGGAAGCAAATAATTAAGAGGGTTGTTTGATGAGGTACTTTATAATGTGCGCTGGAAAGGCCTGCTTATTATTGGCTAACCCCTCTGTCCTTCCGTCTTCCTCTTCCTTCTGCGTCCTGGTTTTTATATTGTCTGTGAAGCATGTGTGCTCTATCCTTATCAGAATACGTCAGCTGCACTGAGGCTGAAGAACTTTATGCTATTTGCTATTTATTTTTGAATAAACGAGTAATGCCTCTCATCTATACGCTTGCGAGCTACACGATGCCTTAGAGAATATAAAGCGGGATTGTACGATGGTATACATTACATCAACAAAGCGGTTTTGTTAGGTACACGTCATCACAATGGAAGCAAAAGTGTGTGGGTGAAAACAACAAAACAAGCGAGGAATAACAAGACAAGTAAGGCTTCCACTTGCTCATGGCCAAATGCAGTGGCTTAGTGGCTGCATGTCGATGCGTATGCTGGATACACGCAAACCTCAAGCTCAAACGGTGTAACTCATTCCTTGTCTGCAGAAAAGCACCCGCAGAATACAGTGCACGTGCCACCACAGTGTTGTACAACCCTTTGGCGCAGGGTTGTCGTCATAACATCATGTGATGGCTTAGAGAAAGTGCATTATTACTATCGCTGCTACCACTATTACTACTATGATACCTACCTCCCCTACTTAGCCATGCCAACATTGAAATGACTACGTACTGTCGCCACAGAATTTTCTCTTTCACACTTCCACACCTCCTTTCTCCTTCCCTAGTACAGAGAAGCCAACCGGAGACTTCATCTAGTCAACCTTTCTGATCCTTTACCTTTCTCTTTACCAAAAGCTAGTATGCTCTTGGCTATACTATTCAACTAATTGTGCTTTCGGAAGCTGTTGTTGTAAACGACAATCGTTATTAGAGCTCATTACGCTCGTTTCAAAATCCGTAATCAATACGAAAAGCTTCACCAGAGTGTTCAGGCTGTAATCATCAACACCTGCGGCCACTAAGTATTACTCATGGATCACACCGCGCCGATTTTGAGGGAAAATCTGGGACTGCGCGCATTCTTCGCAACCGCGAGGGTGTTGCGATTGTTGCAGGAATTGCGTGGAAGTCATCCTGCCGAACGCTCGCTACGCACGCTCACCATGCCCTATAACGATCGCCATTGGCATTCGGATGAGCACCAGCGCGCATGAGAGGCTTGGTGTAGGCGTGGAGATGAGAAACGGGGGGATATGGATGCGCTAGTAACATGGAAGAGGCACGAGCGTTTTATTAAGCATCTGCCATCGATTTTGTGATCAGTGTACCGATAGAGGTAGTTCAGAAAAGCAGCTGGAGGACTCCGCTTGAAGTCATTTCTGCCGCCATTCCAACCATTTGGTGCTCTCTCGCTTACCTCTGCGCGTCAACAACCTGCCGGCGACTACATTTCTACGTTATCCATTGGTCTTTCTTTATGTCCATGGTCTCATACCTCGGAATGATTACCGATCTTTTGAAGTATATTACGCGTGTATTTCGCAATTCGTACGAAATATTACTCACTTGAGAAGTATATGTGGACTCAGAAAGGAACCTTGCGGAGATCGATGACTGGTGCGTACTTGAAGTACTAGAAGAACTAGGGAAAAAGTAGCGCAAAGGAGGGAAGGGTACTCACTCGTCATTTCTGAAAGGAAAACTGATTGTAGTCCAGCGGCTTCCTTTCGGAGTGCCGGATATTCGGTGCCGTCGCGGTGACTATTTTCTGGTTGCGTGATGTTGATTGTAAGTACCGGTGGTTTTCGCGACGCTCGGTAATTCTTCAGCTTATTTAATGATGAAAGTGGAAAGTATGCGCCTTCATTGCTGTAAAAGGAGTTGGAAGTCTCTAGTGTGAGAAGTTGTAAGCTGGAGTATGGGGCGATGTTGTAGTAATGGTAGGTGTGTATCTGTACTGTCTATGTTTGCAATAGGACATAAACATTGTGCTTGTGCACGACTGTACCCTTTTGCGCTGTTTTTTTTTTGTTTCTTCATTAACATGAATACGTACCGAATAACCCATCTTGAAGTCCTTAGGTAGAATAGAGGGGAACGCAATAGAGATTAATGCAAAAAAAAAACAAGGTGCCATTTACTTCACTGCCTCCACGGCAACGCACATGATAGAAAAGAAGAAGTTAGCGAAGATTGTTTCGATTTAGGCAAGTCATTTTATCAACACTCTCGAACACGTTTGATTTAAGCAAGTGATTTCAGCAACGCTCTTCAACAGATTCGATTTAAGTAAGTAATTTTAGCAACGCTCTTGAACACATGACATTTGACTTATGTTGGACTGTACGACCAGACCTGCTTTTCCGCGTAAAACTCCGCCATCGTGAGCAAGGTATTTATCCATTATTCATGCGTAGCACCTATCACGTGGTAATGAGAATATAAAGAGGCGCATTGGAAAGCAAGGGCAGCATATTTTTTAAGGCTACATCAACGTGCAGCCGAGTATGGTCACGCATGACCGATAGCGCCTATCTTGCAGCGCGGAGTCTGTGCGTATGGACATAAGAGCAGTTAAAACTGTCTATACGGATGTTCAAAGAAATAAAGAGGGCATTATGCCCTATCTGCGGGAACACACATCCCGCTAATGTGCGATTTTAGGCTATTTACTCTACAAAAACACTTTGATATTGTCACGTGGCCGTGACGTCGACGAAGGCAGCAGTCAACACATCCGGGATGAAACTCTTTAATTGGCCGAACTTGTGGCGGGGAAACTGAAAGTCAACTACAGCAATGCACTGATAGCGGCGAACAGCGTCGACCGTTAATCAACTGACAAATGGTGAAGTACGTCGTCATTTATACGTGTGACGTCGAATATTCCAGTCTTATCACTGGTGGTCGCGCAAGCTCTGGAATAATCTAGGCTGTTCGCGGCCTCTGTGCAATCTTAACAAAACGATCTACAATAACCGCGAAGCTTCTCGAACAATGAAGCGCGGTTTGCGCTGAGCGTTGCTGGCAGTCTTTGTGGGCGAAAACAGAATACAACAAAAGTGATAATAAGGAACGCACGCGGCAATATCCAAAGACAGTAAATTCATGAGCTAAGATTACTTATTGGCCTACGGCATAAACAGCGCTTCCCACGCATTTAGCACAATTAATGATGACACTCTTGAGAATCCTTAGCAGCGCTGTTCATAGTGAAATGTAATAGTTTGTCAAGTTTACCTGAGTGTTTTTTGTATATTCCACATCGGTCGCGCAGCGTCTTCTATATGATCTAATTTTCACCCAACCAATGGGGGTAGTATGCTCGGCGTGCCACTACGCAAGCCAGTCTAGTGTTAACCAAACAGCATCCCTTATTGTATCTCTCCTTCTCGTCTCTAGCCAACAACATACTCCTCCTCGTTGGAAATAAAGCCGCCACGAATTATACCACAACTTTCTCTTTACAAATGCCCCGTCCGACGTTTTCAAAACGGGATTGTTACAGATAAATCGGACAAATCGTCAATTTCAAAGGGCGTTTTAGTAATAGAATTGTAAATGTTAAAATTCGGTCAGGTTACGGAAGGAAAATGATATCCCGTGATATAAGTATTAGTATTATACTCTTCTTGATTGAACAGATAAAGCATGTGACAGGGACGTACAGCGCAAGCTGTCAACGCACGCTAAGGTATAAAATAGAGACAGAAGACAGAGTGACTTCCTTTCACTAACGCCGTGTGTGCTTGTGTGGCTTACGTTCCGTTTCCCTGTGATTTCCATTCCTTTGGTTTCTCAGACTGCGGGTCTCGCCACTAGCAATGTACTGGTTTATGGACCCTTATCTATCTTTCTTTTATAATACTACAGGGGCGCAGCTATCGCTTTCATGCCGGCAATTCGAGCGGCGGACGCAACAATTGCACCGTGAAGACCCCAGTCATATGCAGGGCGAGCGAGCGCCGCTCTCGACGACGGCAAATCATCTTGCGGTCACGAGGCGAGCTTAGCGCCATGTTCCGTGCGAATGCACGTAGCTCCGGATGTGAAAAGAACGGGTGCATGATCAAAAGGGAGGATGGAATGAAAGTAATAACATTAAAGGATGCAGCAATGGCTTACCCCCGTATTCTTAAACGCTCCTTCACTCGAGGCTTCGCCTCGACTTGACCAAGTCAAGGCGAAGCGCCCTCCTCCACTCAAGGAGCCGCTGGGTTTCAAGAACGCTCCTCGGCCTTTCCTTCGCCAAGGGACACTTTGCCAACGCTCCCTTGACTCGAGTGGCGTCTGATAACGAGAATATTCCTAATGTGGTTAGGAAATAGCTGTTTCTGCTCAATATTTATGCGCTTTTCTTAGTTAATCTTCCTTATCAGTCGACGTTACGGCAAAATACACGCCTTTAAATCTGTAGTGTAGCTTCCGTAAGCCTTGAGCCGATAGAGTAAGCGAAACCCCCGCTTGAAATCTGGCAACAGTCGCATCCCGGCTGCTGAAAGAACAGCTGATTCCGATGTGTCTGCTGCTGATCGTTTCCACGCGCTTAACTTCTTTTATGCCGCATGCGTCTGTTAATCGCTGTATATGATTACGGCAGTGTCTACTTGTGTATTGTTCGTGACCCAGCTTTCGCCATGGTGACTGACGAACTACTTGAGTGATAGCGAAAAGCAGGGCCCATCGCACGGACGATTTGTCGTTGTGTTTAGCTTCCTGCTGCTGAGAGCCTTCTGTTCATTGATGCAGCTGCAGAACGAATAATGCGGGTGAGTGATTTTTACATACGATCACATTATACTGATGTGCTTGGTGAATTCGCCACCGCACTGTGTGCAAGAATTACTTACCGTAGGTTAATTTGCTCTGATGCGGAGTGCTAGCATAGTTCATAATTACAGGAGCCTGTGCAATTGTTATTTTCTCATTTCATTTCCTGAGACATTTAACGCGACACTGGTAGTGGTTCCGCTTCGTTTATTTTACAAATGCGATAGAGACTGCTCGCAGCTGCTACCCATAGTTATCCCAGTGTCGCGTTAAGGAGTGCGTATGCTATGCATGTGGTAGAGCGTTCAAATTAGACTGTAATGCAGGTTGAGAAAAGCATTCGCTTGTGTTTTCTCCGCTATCGACGGAAGCAGTGTTTTAAAGTCGTTTTTTTTTAATTGGCAGCGTATGTTGTCGGTTAACTTGGACTGATGTGTGTTTGGTTTCTTCTTAAGAGCGTTTCTTGACATCAGGTATACTTTATGCAAAGTTTTAATATTCGGATGATGCATAAGTTAGCAGTTCATTACTTCCGTAAACGTTTTTCTATTCGCCGTGCATTTGTCGATGTACACCTAACGTGACTAACTCTAATGGACGCAACGGCCATATTTTAAAATGTTTGTCCTGTCTTTTTATTTTGGAAGCGCAGGCAGCCGGTAATTCGTGCACGACTGCCCTGTGTACGGATGTTTTGGCATTCATTTGCAGTTTGTGACCCCTGGGAATACCTGCTGAGGAGGGCATCGGCGTCTGTGCTGTATAGGGACGCTTTGGCATTCCAGAGCATCTTTTGTTATTCTGCACATCACGAGAACTGAAGCCGTTTCTGCCTTTTACTGCTGTTCTGCCTTAACGACGACCACGTGGACGCACTCAACCTGGGCGGATGTGTTGCAAAGAAGCAGAGTAGTTTACTCTGCTGATTCAACGAAGACGACAGCACCGAAATGGTGAAAGATTCTCAAGGGCCTTGCAGTCATCGCAGCTACTTCTGGTCACAAGAACCCTGTAAATATTTGTAAATATACGCTATCAAGCAAAATCAGCTTGCCTACCTGTTGGAACCGCGCCACCTCCCTTCCATGGAAGAGGAACAGTGCTGCATTCTATAGAACGTCAACGTGGATTTTTGGGCTAGTTGGTCATATGCTTCAGAATGGGGCTTAGCGCTAACACACACGGACGAGGCTGTTGTCTCTTCCTCGTCCGTGCGTGTTAGCGCTATGCACCATTCTGAAGTCTATAGAACGTGTTTGATTGTTGTAGAACTGCTTTTTCTATATAATCAGAGCAGATGAGGTTTTTGCGATCCTGTCCGAACACGAAAGCAAAGAGATAACTCTAAATCAATTGCAAAGGGTAAATGAATGTTTATTATATGTACTTGATGAAGAATAACGTAGGTGACAAAATACAAGTGTGTAAAGCTGCAAGGTGTCCGTCAATAAAGCATATGCACCCTACATACTGTCATGAAATTCGAGCTTGTAGGACATCATAAAGAACATACAGGTGGTAGCCACACTAGTGTGACTAATCCATGCAGTGCAGCTATTAACTGCAGCTTTTCTTCCTTTGTATACAGTCATGCAAACGATGCAAATACTGCACATTTGTAAAGAGTGTTGGTGTATCTTCTAGTCTCAGCAGCCAGGTTCCTGCACAAAAGAAAGGGGTTATAAATAATGAACATAGTGGTACATCAAAGCTGCATTTTTCTTTACTTCTCGTTCTACACACATTCTTCAGTACTTCTCGCCTTGAAGAAAAGGCGTGTCTTTTGTTGACTTAATGAGCTTTCACTATTTTGATACATGTTTGGGCCAGGCACTTGTGCATCTGAACAGACGTATGGCTATCCAACGCCCATTAGCTTCATTATATAATGGCTCAAACGTCTACAATTACACTGCGTGTGCTATTGTTTTCTTAAAATTTGCCGTCATTGCTTAATTAGAAGCAGTGTTATTAAGCTTGAAAATAAAACATTCATTCGTTTCTCTGCTGTATCTTTTGTGTTTTGATACGTTCCACGCATTTTTCCATACATGCGGGTTTCATACTGCACCATCACCTGGTTAATTTCATTAGCTAGGCTTGGACGTGCATAGATATTGTGGGGTACATAAATACTGTATAACGAAGCTACGAATTACGTAGTTATAACTTTCAATACTAGCAACTGCACACTCGTTGTACCCCTTTACATTGTCTTTTGTTTTCCATAAACCACCCCAAATATGGATCTGATCAAACACAGGGAAAATGTGAAAAACAAAATAAAAGAACGCACCTTCACGTTGATACAGAAGATCTTCTTGCAGAGGTATGCTTCTTCGTATTTCGGTTAGGGTAGTGAAGATTTACATGAGCGAAAGCCGCTCAGGTGTGCGGTGAATGCCGGCGCATGAATAGTCAGGTACGCACCCATGAAGCTAGCACGAATAATTCACCCATTAATTGGAGAAAAGTTCGCTTTTTCACTTTCCTTTCGCTATCGCGCAGTCTTTCGCACCGGGGTTGAACTGATGCGGCGTAAGGTCTTCAACGAAATACACATGAAAGCACTGGCGACCATAGTATAAGACTTGGAACACTCGCACGATGACTATCCGAAAGCAGGTAATCCATTGGCTCATGCACGGAATGCAACACATCACGGCACAAGAGCGCGGTCCTCTTGACATCATGCCCGCCTCTCTCGGAGCCACAGCAGCCACAGTATACCTGAGCCATTGCCGAACCACTCGAAGACAGCGCCATAGTAAATGCGCACCTTCACTGTCGAAAGCAAAAAGGCAGCGGCAGGGCGGCAGCTTGATCCATCGGGAAATGCAGAACAAGTGAGCGACGCACCGCATGGATGCCACGCTGACCGTGGCCTCCGAAATGACGAGCGCGCGGCCCGCTATGTCGGAGGCCACGCGCTGACGCCGAAACTTCACTCAAGGAACGATTCAAGGTAGCTCCCGCGCTACCTTGACAATCTCAAGTGAAACACTCGAGATTTCCTCAAGTCGAGGTGCGTTTCGAGTGAAGGGCGATTTGTGAATCGGAAAACGGCCCTCAAGGAGCGTTTCGAGTGAAGGGTCAAGTCGAGGAGCGTTTGTGAATACGGGGGTTAGTCTTTTCCAGAGGATGACTACACTGCGAGTTCACTCGAACAGATGGGCTAACGGCCGATACTGCAAGAAGTTTCTAATCTTGTCCGCTTACGAATATCCTTCCATGGGAAAAGCGCTTTCCGCTATTAAGATGTCATTACAAAGTTGGACTCCTATCCTGACGGCTTCCATCGTTTCGAATTAAATCACCTTCTCATTTCTAGTACAAATTGCTCAGGTGGGGTTATTTACTGGCTCTATGGACGCACGCACTAAGAAAAAAAGAGTGAAAAGAGGTCCACGGTGCTCTTACCCTCTTCGGGTATCCATTTGACCCCTTTTGAAAGGTAGAAGCAGGAAAAGAGGGTTTACATTTCTGCAAGAGTCACTTGAATCTCGTGAAGGGCGTTTCGATTGGCTTCCGTGATGAAAACGCCGCCGCACACGTCAAATCACGTGACTGGTGCTCGGTGCCGTTCGTATGCGGTGTGTGCCCTGGCGCGACGGTCGCCGGCGGTGACGGCGCCTCCTCTCTCAGTCTCCCCTGTCTCTTGGAGGGCGTTGCGCATCTTGTAGTTTTGTGTTCGGGAAAGCGCACGCATCTTCGGTTGCAGTCTCGCCGTATTGTACGCGGTGGCTCCATGCTCGAAAGGACGTTTGGACGGGAGGGGGCGCCATATTCACGAAGATGCGCAGAACTTGCGCCTGTTAACCGCGGGTGTACTACTTTCGTAGGTACTAATTATACACCTTTAGCTGGGCGTCTGCAGCAGCACTGCGAAGGTAGGCCGCCAGCCATTTCAAATGGCAGCTTGCGTTCGCGGGGCTGCTGTGTATGCACAGCTTAAACTGCCTATTAAGGAGTTGCGACCGCTATGCGCGTTGTACAAGCTCCCGTAATATGAGCTATGCAAACGCTTATCAAGGGTGTTTGTAGTATGCGTCGAGTGTCATTGTGATCGAGTGTCAGTTTGTGGTGGCACGGGCCCGGTGTGACACGCCCTGGCTACACCACTGATTCTAGCAGATGACATGTATGGTCTCACCGTAGACGGCGTCCGCGCGCGTTGGGTGTCGTTTGGGCGCTCGCACTCGCATGCGTTTACCCGAGTCTTTAAGGATGGGTTACGTTTCTAAACCTTACCGGTACTTACCGGCATCTTACCGGTACTTACCTACGGAGCAGAAACCTGGAGACTTACAAAGAGGGTTCAACCTAAATTGAGGACGACGCAGCGAGCGATGGAAAGGGAAATGATAGGTGTAACCTTAAGAGACAGGAAGAGAGCAGAGTAGGTCAGGGAACAAACGGGGCTTAAGGACATCATAGTTGAAACCAAGAAGAAGAAATGGATATGGGCCGGGCACGTAGCACGTCGTCAGGATAACCGGTGGTCATTAAGGGTAACTGACTGGATTCCAAGAGATGGCAGACGCGTGAGGGGGAGACAGAAAATTAGGTGGGTAGATGAGATTAAGAAGTTTGTAGGTATAACTTGGCAGCAGAAAGCACAGGAGCGGGTTGATTGGCGGAACATGGGAGAGGCCTTTGCCCTGCAGTGGGCGTAAACAGGTTGATGATGATGACGTTTCTAAAACACACAGTCAATAACTGCTCACGGAGTGGTCCTGACAGCCGGAAGGTGCGCTTGGGTTTTGGAATATGCCGGCGCAAAGCCAGGGTTATTTCGAGACCAAATTTTGAAGAGATTTCTCAGAAAAGAAGTGCTTTCATTTGTGCATAAAGACGTACAACCAAGCGTCAACGTGATTGCATCCACGTTAAACAGTGGTATAGCTGTGAAACAGCACGAGGCATTGTGCGAGGTCTCTTATATATCAATGTGCCGTAAACATTCAAGTACTTCTGCAAGGACACGTTTCACTTTCGTGTTATACCGGTTCTTATGACGTAGGGATCAACCACGTTTTTATTTATCCATAATTATAACTAATATATATGGAAACAAGATGGCGATTTCTGCAGTTTATTTTGTAGCACATCATGCACATCTCAATCAGACTTTCTGTTTTGCTATACTAATACTAGCAAAAAAAAATGCAAATTCCTCAACTAATTCATTGTATACCTCAGACCATCGTTTCGCGCTTCTTATATTACTCTGCTGGAAAAGCTGCGGTATTTTGACAAATTTATTAATATAATGCTAAAATTGAACAATTCTTTTTTTTGTTGTCACTGGGCACAACGGTAAGTATTATTGGGTTTCCTTAAAATGAATAATTCACTATTTGCAACAGTAGTCGCGCTACACTAGAGTCAATGAGTCAATTGAGTGCCTTAATATAGTTCTAGAGTAGCTTAACGCTTGAGTGTGCGTAATTTTACCAACTCATGAGCGATACCGGCAACAGTATTGTGACTCCTTGAGGAGTGGTCATGTGATCCTTCAGATAAAAGTCATTTCACTTTTCCTAAGACGGTCAACGTACTCTCCTAGAGCACGCCGACTCTGACCCACCAAGACAGCTACCGTGCCTCTTTAAAGCAAGTCGTATAAATGGCAAGTCAGAACTCTCCAGAAAGAGTCACACGTCCTCTTTTTTTAGAGCGTATAGTATGCCCGCGGTGCCTAAGGCCGGAATTCCATGTTTGACATCTGGTTTAAATACAGCGCTGAAATAAGCTTCCCGAGGAAAATGAAAAAAATCACATCATCTCCCCCTAAAGGGGACCATGAGGCGATGCGAAGCAGTGTTTCGGCATGTTGAGCCTGCGTTTCAGAGGTGGAGTGGGGAGGGGGAAAGGAATAGGGGAGGGGGAAGGGGAGCGGAGAGGGGGAAAGGGTAAAGGGAAGAGGAGGAGAGATGGGGGAGAGGAGGAGTGGAGAGGGGAAGTGGAGAGGTGATGGGACGGGGAAATGAGAGGGGAAAGGGAAGGGGGTAAGTGAAGGGGAGAGGGAAAGGGGAGAGGGGGAGTGGAGAAGGTTTACGCATGCGCAGTAAGTGTGGTCACGCCGCACACCACCACCATCGCATTGAACTCCGCTATAAGATGCTTCACATCTAAAAAGGACATGCGCATTCATGCAATTAGGAAAATTATGCTCGCCAACAAGTTGCCCTACCAAGTAAGATACATCACTGCGAAAGTTACCTGTATTGAAGTTCTGCACGAAACACAGTTTAATGGTCTGCCTCAACTTTGTTATTGCAGCGCGTCTCATATTCTGAAGTGAATATATATGAAGGAGAAACGTTTTCGAATTGTACAACAATATAATTACGGGGTTTTCTGGACCAATAGCGACACTATGATTATGAGGCACGCCCTAGTGGGGGACGCCGAATATTTTTTCACCAGGTGGGTTTCTCTACGCGCACCTAAACCCAAGTTTCGTACAAATCGAAATGAAGCTTTTTTTGACCTAGAATCGAAGCCGCACTCTCATGATTTCCACCGTAACACAACCGCGGTTGTGATTTTGCAACTCTCATAAAAGGCTACATGTAGAGGGTCGACTGCAAGACTCCATAAAAGGGTGGAAGTAAAGGAAGTAAATGTTTGCGGCACCCTTAAGCTGTAAATTGCGACTGTTACACGTTAACGCCATGAAAGCATTTGGTCAAATGAACGCTCACGCTAGTGGCTTCGTACAAGTGAATTTACTTCCGGAAAGATAATTCGTAACGGTCATTCCTCGGGAGAAAAGAGGAGAGTTGAGAGAAAAAAGAAACTCCTTAAGAATGGTGCCAAGCAGCTGAAGCAGAAGTGTTGATTGATATGCTAAAAGTGGGCCGCAAGTTTTGTTTCAGCCGCTCCGGCCCCGGCTATAAGTGGCCGACATCAGATCCAGTCCCGACGGCTTCAATGAGAGACGACGCTCTCCGACCATCTGTTCCAGTTTGCGCAGTCGTACTCAATTCGTTGAGACCTTCATTCTTATGCGGATGACAAAGTGCAATGTGCTAGCTATATTTCACACACGCACCCACACGCACGTGCGCACACACATACACAGAGCGCGTGGGCGCGTGAAAACTCACACGCACACGCCCACATAATTCGTAAGTTTATGGGCTGATGCCTCTCAACAAGCAGGCGAAAATGCACATATTGACCAGCGCAATATAATTGAAATATTCATCCAAACGCGTGTAGAATGCCTGGCGCTTTCGTAGAAATTTACGTAATGCGACACTAAATGATAGTGATGCAACTGGCCTTAGGAGTTTAGTGACAGATCTTGTTCCTGAAGATGACATTGTCATAACTGAAGGTTTCATGTCAATAGTACAGCACACTATCGGCATTAGATTTACTTACAAATAAATATAAAGAAGAGGAGTCACGAGATATGTCAGTAAGCTTGCATGACAACATCCTAAATTAACTTTCTTTGTCTCAGTACAACGGAGCGTAAGAGACGGAGAAAAAAAAAGCTACCACCTTTCTAATAATGCGAGAACACAATGCCGAAAGAAACGAATAATTTTCCTAAGACTGACATGATCATTTAGTCAACCATACTGGTGAATTTTCTATATGTGCAACGACATGAACATAACGTAAACACAAGACTTGAGAGCGATCCAATGGTCTCTGTAAAGCTGTCACTTACTCAACCTGGATTTCTATCAGTGACCCTTCCACGTTGAAATATTTATATTTTTTCAGTGATCTACTGAAATGCATACTTTTATATAATGTGGCTCAGGGATGACTTTCTCTTCTCTGTTCCTTCCTTTTCAATTTAAGGTGAAAATATTGTACTGGACAGAAATATGATCACAACTTTCCGACTGAATTACCCAGTTTAACAAAAAGCTCGCCATTTCCTTTCACCACTACAAAACAGAGCTCGCGAAAAGCGAAGATCAGCGATTCAATCGGCATTTCACAAGAACGACATATAAGGTGTCATTGGAGACAGAGTTAATCCAGTAGTATAGGTGAGGACAGCTAGCAATACTGTGATTCTGCATTAGCGTTTTATAACTGGCCACTTTATTTTGCGACTATTTCTCATTAGTCAGGATAATACGTCACTTGTCATCGAGAGGGACACGGAAAACTGTTTTTCGTTTGTTTTTATAATTTAACTCCTTTTGGATATACCGCAGGTGAAAAGCACGGGAGGTCTATTACGCCCTCACTTGGATGCGTCTTGTGAAAACAGGATAAAATGTCCTAAATCACTGAAAATTGCGACAGTGTCTTAGATTACGACATTCTTATTTGCCTATAACTGCCTGACAAACAGAAGCAGAAATCAGCTAAAAATTCTATTTTGTTCTTACACGCAAATTCTGAGGACTTGAGGATATTATGGTATTATTCGCTGTCAGCGTACCTGTTCGTTCGTGTGGCACATGTATGTTCCTTATTACTAAGATAAACCAACGATATCAGGGAAATATTATAGCTGGCGAAGCAATTCCAATACACTGTCAAACCGGCTTAGAGAAACACATGCTTGACTCCTGGAATTTTTACAGTTGATGTTCACTTAAAGTGTCCATCGCAAATACAAATGCAATAATATGGATTTGAGACAATGATTGTGTACCGCCTCCGATACTAAGTGACTTGAAGCGATGCGCTCGCACCGGTTCTGCCGCGTAAGAGACTTTCGTAACGGCTGCTTAATCAAATGACGACGTCGCAATGAAAAGGAAAATTCAACCGGCTGCTCGACTTCTAGAAGTGCTCGCGTATCTTAAAACCTTGCTTTAGGAATAAGCTGGAGAACGCGCAACGCAACACAGGCCGAGAGTGTCGCAGTGAGTGTGCTTTAAACAGAACATCGGTGACGCAGCTGTTCACAAAGTGCCCGAGGTTTTGAACCGAGATTAGGACATCCGTAAGACATCAGACATATTTCACTATGTGAGCACGCAGTGCACCATAGAGTGAACGTGAACAACTCATACTTTTGTTAACTAGCTCATGAACTTACGTCGTTGCTGAACTTACGTCGTAGCTGAGCTTACGTCGTAGCTTGTCGTTAACTAGCTCATGAACTTACGTCGCTAATAGAGAGAGAGAGAGAGAGCGAATTTATAGAAAGAAGAGAGGTAGGCATGAGCTTGTGCGCTCTGGCCTGCTACTCTGCTGAGGGGAAAAGGGAAAGAGGAAAAGTTGTGATGAAGATGATGATGGGACAGGAAGAGGTCATGCGTATGTACAATAACCACGTAACACAGTGGTCTTCCTAAAGTCCAGTGTCAAGTCCAGTACTCTGCAGAGAGTCTATAAATGGCATTGTAGCATCTGCTGTTGCTGTCTAGTCGGACATTGAGGACAATAGGCTAGTTTTACTGAGTGTTGATAATAAAATCAACAATTTCTATGGCAAAAACAACGTGTTAGGGATTCAGCTTTCATACGTATAAGTACATTATATCAGGCAAATATTTTACATCGAGCTCGTACGGCAGGAATAATTTTGTTTAAAGTATGCTGAGAAGTGCCAACCCTCAGGGCGACACCGTGGAGCGCTCCCACGTAGGGACAGTGAGACCTCGCCTAAGCGCCGCATCGCAGGCTCTCTGGACAGCCCAAAGTTCACGTTGGTATTCCAAGCACTTGAGGGTCGAGCTCCATTTTAGTTGTATGAGGTCCTTGTCCCCACGTAACAAGGGGCACCGGCAGAGCATGTGCTTTAGATTGCACGCCCCCCCCTCTCCCCCCCCCCCCCCCCAACCCCAGCGAGAGCACATTGAGCTAAATTCACTCGGGAATAGGCAGTGCATTAAAGCGAGATTAGGATAGAAATTAGTCTGGGAGTATCCTAAGGACCTGGTCTCGTGAGCTTTTTGCGTGGTGGGGCAATTACATTCCTTTCCATGTAGAAGGGTTTCGTGAATTCATTAAAGGTAAACAAAGTGTCTCGGGACCCTTGGACCCGAACTGTCACAAGGCTTCTCCTCCCGCACGGATGGCTAATGCGAGCGCCTGGCAATGGGCGATGTCGTTGAGGTGGGTGAGTGAGTCTAAATTTTGGCCTAAATGTGCGGGGAACCAAGTTATCGTGTGCATAGTTGTTGTAGAATACCTGGTGTACCGTATCATACCCGTATCAGAAGTATATCGCAAAGACATCATTGTTATTTTATAGTCGTCTGATGCTCGTCAACGTCGAGGGATATAGCTATATATAAATAAACCTTACTTTCACATTGCCGATATATATGTAAATGGTCGCGAGGAAATGAAGTGGAATAACCGATCTTCTCAACTGGCCGTGCAGGAGCATGAAGATGAAACATCTGTTGCCTGAATACGCTACGCTTATCGATGCGCATAAAATTCTCTCTTCGAAAAACATGGTAGTGGAGAAGCATCGCTTAGTGCAGACTGGATGGACATTAAGGGAAAAGAGCCTAAGAAAATAGTCCCAGATGCTAGTTTGGCTTTGGATGTGCATACATTACCGACCTCCGTGAAAGGAGGAAAGTGCAAAAGCATATTTTTCAGGAGATAGGAAATTTCCATAGTGGATGAGGCAACTGCAAAATGTAGCGTAAACACCGTCAGAAGAGAAATATACAAACTTTGAAAGCAGGAGGTTATTTGGAAATACAATCGGCTGGCTGACCTGCAATGGAGAAGAGGAACATATTTGTAATGAAATAGTAAAACGACACAGCAATTAACTGTACCGTGTTCACTGCACCTACATGGGCGTCAGCGGGATCTTGTGTTAGGGGTGCAAACCCGTGTTGCATCGCGGTGGGGGAGGGGAAAGCCCTGATGTGGCTTGGGTGGGGGTTAAGTATGTGCATTTGTACCATGGGGAGAGGGGAGGGGGAAGTGCTCCTCATGCACCCCCCTGAACTTCCCGAACTCAACGTGTGAGCTTATGACGTAAGACGGCCAGTTCACACAGAAAGTGACCATTGATGCACATTGGGCGCAGAGCACAATGTGCGTCACTGTTATTTAAGTCAAACTCAACTAACTCTTCCATGTTTTCGTTGTGTTGTTAACGATCATATTTATGAAAATAGTTCTTGTACTTTCTTTGTCTCCCCGTTTCACATTGTAAACTGCCTAAATGTTATCTTCTTCAACGGCATTGACGTTCTCACTGTCTCTGGACTCCCACGTAGACAAAAAAAGGTGAACTATCTGTGATATTGACAGACTGCTGTTCTTAAAGTTTGTAGGTTGGAATACTTAGCATTCTCACGAAATGGTGGAAGTTCTTGAAGCAAAATAAAAATGGAGCAGAATTTTTTTTCTCAATGGCGCATTCGATTGGCTTTGCTGCACCACAAATTTGTTGTGAGCGGGGTAAGAAGTTGGTGTGAGAACCATGTATGGTGAAATTTTAAGAAATTACGTGGAATCAGTAACAGCGGAGTGCGCAGACTTATGGCCACTATTAAGGATAAGAAAAGACATCCATGTTTCTTTCTCAAGAGTTTGTTCTGTTTTCTACGTAGCCTCGTATGGTTTCCTTAATGTTTTTCTAAAGCTACAACAGTGCGAACTACCATCGACTGAAACATCAACAGAACGACTTCAGAGTAAACATGAAGTACCAGCGCTTGCAGCGCTGCAGTATGCCTGACAGCACCTCTTTGAGAGGTAGCAAAACTACATTCATGTCTATACTGATGGCTCTGTCACTAAAGAGACGCCTGCCTTCTGATAAAGTATTTCTCTCTCTCTCGATTACCGTTTATCATTCCTTAGCTGCATGAACAATACGCGTGTTCACTGGGTCATGTTTCGTCTTCAGTCTGTCCCAGTAAACATACGTAAGGACCATAGGTTTGGTGACCCCAAAAAAGCGCTTTACTGCGAATTGTTTTCTTTCCACGTTCTTCCCTCTGTAGTTCAGAATAAATCGTCCACTTCAGGACAACGTACATAAGTAAATTCGATAGTGAATAGATAGAAAAGAGAGAGTAGATTATTACGTACGCCTTATTTGCCTTAATCATTTTTTATCATTTGCACATTTTGCACATCTGCAACGTGAACAAATATAAAGACTTAGATAAATTTTCCCCGCGTACGGCTGTTCGTTTAGGTGGTGTACTCCGGCTAGAAAAATTAAGATGTAAAAAAGTAGACATGGAATAGCCGGTTCTCTCTACTTGCTTTCGCTCTCAATAGACATTTTCATTTCTCTTGAAGCCAATTTTTCGTGCAGGCTTTGTGTTTTGTCCTGCGAGGCGTGACTTGACGTAGAGGGCCTTTCTGCCTCTTCTCGGCTGTTAAGAACTGGTGTAGGGAGCGTTAAGTGAATTACTGCCGACAAGTCGATGAAGAAGGAGGTAATATTGAGTGAAAGGCCATTATTAAAAAAAATGAAAACTTCACTGCGGGTATGCAACGGTTCATGATCGCTGCAAAGCGACTCATCATATATGCATATTAATTAGATTACAGAAAAAAAACAACAAAGAACTGTCGATACATTTGAATCACATTTACAATAAAGGCGAAGAGAAAATCGTGTGACTAATAATTCGGGAGGAAAGCCTTTCGGAATCTGTGACTACTCACGTTGAAAGCACAGCGTGTGCGAATGACAAGCGCAGACATTATCAGCTGGTCTCCAATAATAATGCAAAAGACAGTGCATGTTTATTAGTTCTTAGGAAATGGCCGCAAGTAATATAACTTTTCTGCACTTGGTTGGGCTGCTCCCTCTAGCGGGAAAACCACGGAGCAAGAGTGCTGCAGTGATTCAATAACCCGCTGATGGACCCTGTGAGATGGCGGAGTCCTACCTGAACACTCAACACCCATGATATGCGGGCTTAGGGTACTGCGAATACCCAACATTCAGTAGTTTTCAACTATAGCGCAGCTTGTAAGTATCATTTGTCAAGTTATAAGGCTCGGCATTGAGTTGTGACGATCAGCAGAATGCTTTGTGATAAAGTATTCATTGACAGAATAAGCCTGAGTTTTTCAAGGCAAACAAACGCGGCCAGACAGGTACGATGGCTGAGTGCTCCCTGATGCTGTGTTAAGTTTCATGACAGAAGCATAGAACAGACTGCGGCAACAAAGCTCTCCAAGTCGAAAAAAATCTATCTAATAAATTAAAAATCAACATTCTATTCATCAGTAATCTGGCCAGAAAACATAATTTCAGCGCATCAAGCAGTATGAAAGCAGAGAGCGAGCGTAAACAAAGTGGAAGGTGCCGCAGCATGGTAAAGCAGAGCTCAGAACGTAATGAAATAAGGAACCACGACGGGTAAACGAAAAAAAAGGTAAAGAGGTAAGAAAAAGACGAAAAGAATCAAGAGGGAAATATATTGGTGCTGCAGCTGCCTCTCCGGAATAGCAGTGCCGCTGGGCGAAGAAGTGGTGGTCCATCTCCGTCGTACCAGAGGGAACAACACGACTACCAGCCGATCCAGAACTCCGGCAACCGGGAGAGATAAAGCTAAAGAAACAAAAATGAACACGACACACTGCGCCTGCGACAAAGCCTGCCCACGAATCCTTGGCCCAATTCGACTCGTTATAGCCCTCGGGTGTATGTGCCCGAAAAGTAGGAACGGAATGGCATCGACGGACGTTAACGCAACTCTGATTTTGGAATAAATCAATAAAAGCGATTTTTTTTTTTGCAATCTGCCCTCCCTTGCGTTAGACCAGTCACATCATGGACCTTTCTTTTTGCTACTGTTGTTTTCAGCAGATGATCTGATGAGAGTATTGTCTTGGCAGATGTATATGGACCCGGTTGCTTAGCCTTAAATTCGTGTGTTCCTTGTAGATTCTCTTTCTCCACTCAGTGTTTGTGCGATCTAGCTTTGTGCCACGTAGCGGGTTTAGACACTTCCTTCAAGGTTTGCTGCATTCTAACTAACTATCGATTATTTTGGAATTGCGAATTCCTTAAGGTAAGTCTCGCGGTATGGGCTACATACCTTACCTAAGATGAGGTACATGAAAACCGCAGCAGAGATTCTTAAGCAGCGGAAGTGCGTCAATCGCGTGAACTGAAATTAAATAAGCAAAGAAACTTGGAACGTCTGTAAAGCAAAAGTGAAATGCGAAAAAAGTATAACAACACAAAAGCGCCCACTTTCACGAACGAGCTCATTACGCGTAGGCGGTGTTCTCAAGCTGAAACTTGATACCAAAAGTTTTCAAGAGGAGCAGAAGAGCGCCTTTTTACTTTCTCTGCATTTACCGTGCCCAAAAACACCTGAAGCGCGCTGGCGGGCCGCATGGATATATGACATACACTGAAGTTTCCTCGCCTGTGCTCTGTCATGCGAACAAAAAGAAACGGTCACCAGGCTATAATTTTATTTTCAAAGCGTTCGCTGCTATGGAATATTCCCGGTATTTTGTGCTTTCTTTTCCAATATTTGTGTTTTGTTTTTAAATTCACAGAAAACTCGAGCGTTCATTCAGAAATAAAGAGAATATGAGAGCACCAAGAAATTAGGCCCCATCTCTGCTTTCCATTCTGACTTCTCTTTCATTTTAGTCGATAATATCTCGTTTGCCCATTTTATTCGCTCTAGGTGTCGTTTTTCGGGAAGTACTTTCTTTTCCGGCGAATTAAACCCTTTAAGCCTGCATGAGTTTTTTTCTGGAATTGCGGAGCTAATACGTCCTTTTCAACTTTAACCTTTTGCTTCTATCTATATGTCTTGTTTTGCTTGCAGTTGACTCAAACGTATCTCCAAAAGCGTGCTACGATTTTCCAGAATACCCCCCGATATACACGCGACACGTCGCGTGATGCAGACGACTTAATATGTGTGAAGAGGCGTAAGGCAACAACGAAAAACACGCGGAGATTTAGCACTGCTCTCTGTCTTGCCGCTTCTATTCTGCGTCCCGTCCTAACTCTGTTTTCGAGTGTCGGTATGTACCAACAAGACCGCATCAACACACTTTTTCAACCGTACGTCCACTTTGGCCTCAAGAAAAGTGTTCTTCAAGAAAGTCGACACAAGGAGGTAGAAGCGCAATGAGACGTGCCCTTACCATTGAGCCTCCATGCGCCCTGTGTACTACATCTAGTACGCCATTGTAACTGTCATCTAATAAATGTATAATGATATGTTTGAAACACGTTATATTTGTGTATATTCAGTTATTTGTAGATATGATGAAAATCACTATGGCAGGTTTGGAATGAGTACAGATGGGTTATTAAATAAATCGTAGTGTATTGTAAAGGTTACTATAGTAATGTTGTATTGTGATCGCCACACTATCATAGTTGTCTAGAAGTCGGTGGAAAGTATTTCAAAATGAAGAAGAAAGTAACGAAGTTTTTACCGGACATTAGCCGGCAGCTGTTTGTTCAGAAGGTGCCGGAAAGTATCATAGTATCCTGGCGAATTTCAGCAAACATGTCTAATTACCAGCCTACTGTCTAGCGACGCATCCAATAGACTGGTAATAACGCAGAAATGAATACGCTAGTGAGACACTTGCCCATTACCTAAAAAAAATTAAAAGACGACAGTAGTCCTGATAGTCACCCTCGCGTTAGTCAATGTTAAAAAACAAAATTTAAGCAAATGCGACATGCAGCGCCAATTCAATCTATAATAAAACATAACAGAAATGACACTTACAATGAAGGACAATATTACGAAATTAACAGCATTCTTCTAACTAGACATCGCGGACAGCGTATGTGCACCAGACGTCGCGTCGTAATTACCATACCAGAAGCGCATCAGCTGTTCAATAACTTGAAGGACGGGGTTACGTATTACGAATGCGACCACAAGTAATCGAATTTTCTCTCGAGCTATCGTAAAGTTTGATAATAGCTTCGTAACTCTGTCAGAATAAGAGAGAGAAACAATTGCGCTTTTGTCCAATTTCTCACACTATGACACGCACATATGTTGCGAGAGAGCAACATGCTGCTCCCGCACGCCCCCAAAAAATGAAACATTTATTTAGGACAAACAAGGGGAGATGAAAACATGCCAGGCCTGCGCTGAAACCGCCGCACGGTCACAGCGAAAGCTGGAAGAGCGGCTTTTCTAGAAGCCCGTTTGTAAGCCTAGCTCTCTTGGGGCTACAATACAAGTACACTAGAAGGCACCCACTACGCCATAAATCACAATTTTTGTTAAGTTGGGAAGCACCTACTAAGACATTTATTCGTCCATTCTGTGGAGAAGCGAGGCACCCGCTTACACGGCGTGTAAGGCATTATGTGCACTTTGTTGACGCGACGACTGATGACGATGAAGAATTATGGCTCAGCACCTTGTAATGGGTTGGAAGCTTTATTAAACGGCCCACCAGTTATGTAATTTGCATTGGGTGACGCCTGGTCTCTATTTCCCTTCACCGTCATGCTGTATAGCATACGTTGACGTGGGAGAGAGACGGAGGGGGGGGGGTGCGAAGAACTTTACTGAGACCCCAAGGAAATAGATCATACGCTTATGGGGCTTCCTGGGCAACCAATACAAGTGCACTTGCGAGGAACCCACTACGCTCTAAATCATGTATTTTACTGAGGACCCCAGAGCAAATGGTCATACACTTATGGGCTCCTTGGCAACCCAATACAAGTGCACTTGCGAGGAACCCACTACGCTGTAAATCATTGTAATTTTTTAGAAGTCGGGCAGCAGGCACTGTGCCATTTTTCGTCATTCTACGGAGAGCCGTGGTACCTGCTAAACGCATGTAAGGCATTATGCGCACTTTGTTGATGCTGTGCCTGATGACGGTGAAGAATTATGCCAGAGCCCTTTGTGATGGGTTGGAAGCATTCAACAACCTGCTCGTTGCGCAATTCGCATTGTGTGACTCCTGGTTACAGAATTCGCGTTGTGCGACGCTTGGTGCTGCTTTTTTTACTCTTCTACCACGCTATATTGCATATGCTAATGTGGTTCCTTCCCGACACGAAGCCTGTATAGGACCTTTTTGCAAAGCAGTTTCAAGCACCGGCATGGCTCTGAGGTTGAATACTGGGCTCCCACGCAGAGGGCCCAGGTTCGAACCTCGTTCCATCCTGGAATTTTTTTCTTACTTAAATTCGAGCAATACTGGTTACGGACACCGGCGGCGGCGGACAACTACGGCCCCAAAAAACGGCCGGTGAAATGATCTCATAACAGCTTTCGCTGTAAAAGGAAAGCAAATTAATTGCGTTGTCTTTAATCACACCAAAATCCATAGTTCACGTATGACTAAACTGCGTAGCTTTATAGTTTTGCTCGTTTTCATTTATAGGCACATAATTACTTCTAAGAAAAAATATATGTTTCATTAATATTTATTTTTAAATACCTGTATTTGTTTTCCAATTTAAGGAGTGTTTATTTCGCTTTGACGTCGATATAATTCTTTCGACATATTGATGTATTGTGCGTTCTTAAAAACTTTATCTAGTTGAAGGGGCTACATTTGTAAGAAAGACTTTTGCTTATGCAATTAAGTTAGGCTCTTATTTTTAACGTACTTTGTAGGCTACTTAGCAGATAATTGTATGTCCTAATGACCATAGTATTGAAAAGGGCACACAGAATACACACTAGAATATTGCACACAGAAACGAAAGTTTATATTGATACGTAGTTTTCATCCCAATTATTGGTGGTTTTTGTCGAGGGTAGAAGTGATTGATGAAATCCCGGGTTTCTATTGCATATTCTGTACTAAGAACATTACAGCGTCACAAGGGGTGTTCCTGGGCTAATTAGGGCTACGCTGTGTTCCAGCATATGAGGGAGCCAACCGAAATAAAACGGAACTTCTATACGATATACACTAGAGCACCCAGGCTGCTGAGCGGATACTCTCGCACCCAGACGCCGGGCTGACCGGGGCTGCCAAGGCGCGCGCGGGCTGCACCAAGTAAACTGGGCAAGCTGCAGTTCTGAGGCTCTCAAGTGCGAAAAAGTAGCCGTTCACGCCGCTTCAGCGTATAAGAGCTCGTCTGGGCACTACTGCGTCGTCTTTGAATGCCAAAACAAGCAGCGCAACAAGAGGATAATAGCGTTGTCTGCGACGATTACGACGCGCCACGGAAATAGTGCCGGTGCGGTGTTTTCAGCTTCGCCGGGAGTGGTTAACTGTCATTCAAGCAAAAAAAACTAGGAGCCGAGTGAAAATGCGCGAGTAAGTACACCAAATGCGTGTATTCTGCAGTGTGATAGGTGGGTGCCCACCTATTTCATTTTGCGAACCTAATTTGCGTGACACGCAGCTGCGTTGAAGGCAGGAGCGAGCTTTGTGTGGGGGTGCACTTCATACCTTTGAGCGTTTCCTTTGACGAAAACCTAGTGCAAGGTAGTGCTTTCAAGCACAAGCAATCAGCATGCTTTGCCACTTTCAACGTAGTATTAACCTTTAGTGATTTTGATGGCATCCACGCCTTCGAGATTTCGTCTTCAAAAGGTAATAAATGTCATGGTGCTCCTCAACAGCTGGCCAGAATTTCGTGCTTTCATTTCAGTGTTTGATGTCCCCAAATTTATTTGGACACGAAGCATCCAGCTGCACATAATACATATATATTGGCACGTAAGTAAACAGTACTCGCGCCAGTGTCCTTTACGTCGCACGCGTAGCTAACCGGCTTAACTAAGAGTGGCACAGTTTCGCTTGTAAAGCGCCATCGTTACAAGAATAAAATCGCGCAGGTAGCTTCGAAAAGGGATCGCTGAACGATACTGTAGATATACTCTCTGATAGCACGCTTTTGTGAGCAAGACACATAATTGTAAGAGCGCTCGTGAAACAAACATTACGTTCCGCGAAACTACCCTTAAAACACCGTGCCGTAAAGCGTACTTTAATTATTACGCGATGCATGCTGAAATGATGAGCTTTCACAAAACTTTGTGCGCAACTTGTAATATGGGGCAACAAAACATCGTTTCACTCTTTCGCGAGCTGCACTGCAATTGCGATTCACGCGTACTACAGCGAGAACGTTTTTTTTTTTCAAATGTAACAGCGTACGTAGCTGACGAGGTTGCTTCCGCAGCCCACTCAGCACGTACTGTATACATTGTAAGAGCAAGATGTTCTTGATGTTCCAATAAAATCAGCGAATATGTCCAGGACGGAAAAGACACGAAACACGCTCTCCGACGGGCTGAATTTCGGGAGTTTCACGTTGCTCCGTGTAGCATGTGCTGGCGTGGCAGCCCGCGCATGTTGTTTCGTCGCGTGTGCGACAGATGGCGCGACGCGCGATGCAAATATGGCGATGCGTATGGAATTTGCTGTGTTCTAGTTTATACTCGCTGTACTTTTGCCTGAGAAGAATCATTACAACACATTGGCTGCCTAAGATAACTGGCCATGTACCCCTCCCCCTCGCCCCTTCACTTCTCGTTTTCAGACTTTTATGAGCTAGGTTGCGTTAATCAGAATGAAAATTTTCGGGGGAAACAATGAACTGTATGCCTTTTCAGTTTAACTTTCTTACAAACGATACTTTCCTTCATAAAGGAAATAGCAGAAGCATACTAACAAAAAATTTTGCACTAAAATTTTCGTAAGAGAATATTTCAGCCAATCACCATGCGGGACATCTCATTAGCAAAACCGGCTGAGCAATAGGAGAACGCGCTTACAAAAAAATGCCAGGTCTGCGCGGAAAGCGCAGCAAAGTCACAACGAAAGCTCGAAGAGCGGCATTTATAGAGAGAGAGAGAGGTTTATTATAGAAAGGCAGAGAGGTCGGCCTGAGCGATATTATGCTCTAGCCTGCTACTCTACACCGGGGGTGGGGAAAGGAGAGAAAAAAGAATGATTGATGACGATGGTAAGTAAGGGAGGTGAGTATGTACAGTCCCGTCTAGGTGGTGCAGTGCTATAGCCGCCCATCCAGTCCAGTGGCTTGTAGGAAAGCTGCGACCGCTCTTATGACACAGTTGTGCTGCTGGCGTCAGGCCATGGACCCAACACAACCTCATCAGTTAATGGCCTATTATGCACTCCTTCAGTAGAGGAAATCTGTTTCTGTCGTTCGCGTGCGTGCTGGGCAGGTACAAAATATGTGCTCAAGTGTGTCTGGCACTTGACAGTGATCACAGTTGGGACCGGTGTCACTGCAGCCGATGATATGTGCATGACGTCTTGTGAAGGCCACACCAAGATGAATCTGGTGAATCATACTTGTATTGTGTCGTTTTAATTTACGAGGCATACAGAACCTCATTTCGGGGTTCCATTTGTGTAATCGCCGGTGTCGTCGCTCCGGTTTGGTCCAGTGCTCAAGTGTGAGGTCACGCATTACGTACAGAAGCAGGGCGTTCGTGTCTGGCCGTGAAAACGCAGTGCGTACTTCAGGGCCACTGGTCAAGGCTCCTTTAGCTTCGGCGTCTGCGTTTCGTTTACATATTATGCCGCAGTGGGCAGGAATCCATCGGAAGGTGACGAGGGGGCCATTTGTTGAAGCAACGTGAAGAAGCTCCATAATTTCTATCGCTAAAATATAGTATGGACCTTGTCTCATGACGCAATTAATGGTTTGCAAAGCGGGTTTTGCATCGCAGAATATTGTCCATGTACGAGGTTGCTCTCCAGAAATGAATCTTATTGCCTCCCGGATAGCAATAAGCTCTGCAGCAGTTGATGTCGTTGTGGTCTATTTTGTAACGTCGAGCTATAACCATTGTGGGATGACAAAGGCTGCAGCAGAGGTACATAGCGTGGTAGATCCATCGGTGTACACATGAACGGTGCCGCCGTACGCTGTATATATGTGATGTAGGGTCAGTTGTTTCAGGCCAATTGGTGAAACTAGGGACTTCTTAATCCCAGGAATCACAAGGCTAACAGGCGGTTTAGGCAGGACCCACGGCGGTGTTCCAGGAAATCTTGGGAAAGAAAACCTTGATGGTAGACCGTTTCATGCCGTGATATTGCTCTTGAAAAACTGCAGTTGGGGTGGGTGGCGGGAGTGCTGATAGCGGGTGCTGCCT
>NC_051180.1:65654225-65670288 GCF_013339695.2 Rhipicephalus sanguineus | reverse complement strand
ACAAAAGTGATGTCGTGCAATTGAGAGCTGGTTGTCTTAGGGCTATTTCAGACTGCTCATGCAGTAAATACAACTGCTGATGACAGGTCCCTCACATCAACATAAAGTATTCGCCTGTAAGAGGCATCTACAGTTATGAGCCATCTTTTAAAAAGGCGCGAAGACAGGAAAGTGCAATAATATGTGAAATTAGCTTTCGCAAAATGCACGAGTAAAACTACCAGTAGCGTAGCAACATCTCTTTCATTATTCAACTCGAAAACAAACCAAATACAACCACCTGAAGTGCTGCATATATCAAATTTACGGCTGGCAAAAAAAAAAAACGAAATAAAAAGGAAATTAAGGCAGCTTCGCATTGGTGGTGCGAGCCTGAAGGAAACGCCGAGCTGGGCCTTCTTGTTTCTCTTTAGCTCCTATTCGTTTCTCTTTCTTTCCTTTTCTCTTAAGTTCTCAGTTCTTTTTCTGTTTTTTTTGTTTATTTCCATTTATTTTTCTCTCTCTATTTCTTTCTGTTTCTTCCCTTTCTCTCTCTCCCTATTTCTCGCTTGATTCCTCTTTCTTTTTATATTTCTCTGTATTCTTGAGTTCTCTCTCTTTCTCCCTTTCTCTTCCTCCAATTCCCTCCGCAACCCCAATTCCCTTTCCCACCCCCTGGCTACACTATACTATACAAGACTATGCTATGCTCTGCTAGCGCGCCTGTATAGCCGAGTTTTTTTTTCTTTATTTTCGGTTCTACGTCACACACACACAAAAAAAAGCCTGCATAGCCGGGTGGTTAGGCCGCTCAACTTCGGATCTTGGGTACGCGGGTTCCGGTCCCACCACGTCAAGCAATTTATTTCGCCCAGAAGTTTTCGGTATCTGTTTCTATCTTTCTTTCTTTCTCTCTCTCTGTACTCGTTCTCTCGCCCACCAGAGTTATTCCATCCCGCGCTCGACAAATCGGCGCACGTGTTCTGGTAGCGAAGCAGAAGATGAAGAAGAGGTTCAGCTGATTGTTCTTAGCTTTCCTGATTGTCTAGGATTAGCTTGATTATCATGCTTACCACTGCTCCAATGACACACACATGGTATACATATTATGTGGCACATGTATATTTATTTTGCTAGGCAACTACTTTGGGATCCGATGAGTTAAGCTTCTGCGCTCTTCTGCGCCGTTGACCAGCATTTGCGCTCTCCTTCTCCATGGCTAAGCCACACTGGCAAACGCCAGTCAGAGGCGCTATCAAGCGGCGCCAGCGCAGTGTCAGACGGCGAGTACACAGCGAAGGCGAATAGCCGCGCGCGCGCCGGCGCCAGTAGGTCTACTTCGGCTACGACGTCACTCTCCGGAAAGCGCGGACCGGCGGCAGCGAGTCGCGCGCGGCAACGGCGGAGTGCGCGGGAGGTGCCGGCTCCGATGCGCCAGCAGTGTGACATCACTGATCCTCGCGCATGCGCAGCACGGCTCTTTAGGAGTCACGCGAAACTGGCTCGGCTAGGCCAGTGTAGCTCCGCTGTTAAAAGTTCATTCGCGTTGCATAAGGTCCCTTTATGCAGCACTAAGAAGAGCACGGGCGACAGCCTGTGCTCTCGTGACACCTTCCCCCGACCCCCAACCCTTCTTGAAGCTTTATGCCTCTCGTGCAGTGTTTCCATTTCCTACCAGATGGGCCCATCTTTGACCAAGTGACGATGACATGTGTTGACGTCATCAGATATGTCATCACAATGAAACTGATGACGTCATGTGACTTGCCGTTGACACCGTTCTGTGGTGTCAACGCCGGACGCCGTATTCTTCGACTCATGAGCTATATAAGACTTTTGCTTGAAAGAGTCAAAGCTCCGCTCGAAAGGTGATGCACCGATGCCAACACCGACGACATCGAGAAGAGTGAAAACAGAGGTTCATTTTTTATTGACGTACATATTGCAGCAAGCGCTCTCTTATGAAATTAATGTTATATACTGAATAAATGTTATGTATTAATTAACTAATAAATATAAATACTCGATTTATTGGTGGTATATGATATATAGATACTACAAGAAATGCTATAGTAAATAAATGCGGCAGTCGAATTTGCTCAGGAATGGTCATCGTCGCGATCTATACCGTTGCAGAAAGCGGACGCTGGTGGTAAATATTGCAGACACTGTCTGCATACAGACAGTGTCTGCAATATTTAACCATTTTGCGTTACCAAGACGAGCTTGACAGATTCAGAGGTAAAACGTGTTCAACAGAGACGCCAAAATTTAAGCATCTGAAACTGTTTATCAAATTGATCATGTCCAGTCCTCGCGTGATCAACGGACTATGCGATTCTCGTTTGATCGATCGCGATGCATGCATGATCTAGGCTGTCTTTGCGAGACGTTTTCGTCTTCGTAAGTCCACCTTTATTTCCTTCTTTCTTTTTCTTCTTTTGTTTATATCTTCACCTAACTTTAAGTAGCTGCATGGCCGCCACGAGTAGTGACATGCTCATTGCGACTCATATTAACGCGTTTGGAATGGCTATGGTCTGTCGTGTGTTTGCGACTGGAGACGTCTTGTTTTGGTGTGCATACACGAGCACAGCGAATAAAATTGCAAATTCTCATGTGCTTTAGAATATATCGTTCACGAAAAAGCGATGTCAACAAACATCCTTGACATGATTCTTCTGAAATGGTTCTTCCGTTGACAAGCTCTTCTGAAATGACGTCTTTGTTGCATGCATGATGTAGTGCTCAGTTTTCGAAATAATAGTGGGCATGTCACGGCACATTTTGACAACATCCAGTAGCGCGCTTAGCGCGCTCTCTAGAAACCTCTAGCCCGCTATCGATCATCCTCATTTTTAGACGTTTAAGCTTGCATTTTAACGCAATGGCAGGACGAAACGTGGGACTACACATATCGTAATCGATATCTACCTGCTGCACTCTTACCTTTCACACAAGTAGAATAGGTCGTTCAAGCCTAGACGTTTCTAACACGTTCGGCTGCTCTTGTTTTATTGACGAAGAGTGATCTTCGAAGAATGACTTCTTTTAGTAGTGCGTGTTGACCTGGAGCCACGTTTTGAGTGCTCCGATTCTCTTCGGAGTGGGTCACCCCGGCAAACAGCGGCAGCACACCCACAGAACGGGTCGTAGGAATTCCGGAGGAATCCATACCCAGCCCATTTTACGGGTCCGTTCGTTACATTATGCACTTTAAGTAGTTCGTGTAGGCTACGTCAAGTCTGATGCGTTAAACGCGCGCTTAATCTCGTATGATTACTCTTCGCGGTGTATAAATATACAAGATCGGCTGATGTTGTATAAGGGGTCAGTACTGAGTACTGATTGTTTGCGTCACAGCCAGGGGCGTAGCCAAGGGGGGAAGTTGGGGGAGTTCAATCCCCCCCCCCCGAAAGTTTTCAGTTTTGCTTGCGTATATATACACCCATATACAAACGCACACGCAAACATACATAAAGTATGGCTGAACGGCCCCCGAAAAAAATTTCTGGCTACGCCCCTGGTCACAGCATATGGTTCGCTATAAACACCAAGAGATGATGTCGTCTGAGTTTGTGCTGCTGGTATTAACAGA
Organism: Rhipicephalus sanguineus; assembly: GCF_013339695.2. Lineage (NCBI taxonomy): Eukaryota > Metazoa > Arthropoda > Arachnida > Ixodida > Ixodidae > Rhipicephalus > Rhipicephalus sanguineus. The sequence continues at coordinate 65,666,711 of NC_051180.1, read as the reverse complement.
CGTTGTCCGTGTTCCTTGATAAGCTGAGTGCTGTGCTGACAGCATTTGGGTAAAGACCATCGTTTCGTGCACATATGGCTTAAAATGGTTCCAATAGTTGTCAGCCGAGAGGTATACTTGAGAGATTCCCTGTCCAAATGACCATAATTTTATCGTGTATTTTTTTACATTTCTGCCTGTGTGGTGTCCACCGTGGCGATTCAATAATTTCTTGGTCTTTATTTTTTATCATCAGTTTCGTCCTCATTCTAGCAGACATTAAGAAAGTGAACACCGTTATCAGACTAACCTTCCTGCCTCTACCTGCATTCATCTCTCAGACAAGAAGTACATATTAGAAAAGTATACGCAACAACCAGGAATAAACAAACAAAAACTAGACATTTCATCTGGTCACTTACAAAATACCAAACTAAAGTAGAAGAATAATCACAACAATAATAAACTGGACATTTTATATTGTCACTAACAAAAAAACCAAACAGAATGAACCGGGCGGGGCTGATAACATTCTTAAAGCGATGTTGAACAGCCATGCAGCGTCAATGAGGTTTTTTAAGCCACCATAACCATCAGCCACAACAAATAATAGGCAATACCCGCCTTGAAATTCTCCCTGGAGCTTCACATGTGTTTGGGATTTTTTATTCATTTTGTTTTCTTAGCGGGCACTTCCAGATGATGCTCTTATTACGCCTCCTGCAGATATACTGCCAAACAAGTTGTTTCGAAGGCCTGTTTCTTACGCACGCTTCGGCTCCTTCTAAGCAGCCGTCCATTGGTGCACTGCGCCCATTGGTGCACGGAGGTAAGACCATCAGTGCAAGAAAGCCAATTTCTCGGTTGTGACTCCGTCCTACAGCGACGGTCACAACAAATTCGAACCGTCTATATATGTGTATAAAGCCCATGACATTCCAGTTCGCGACCCAAAAATGAGGGGACACGATCTACATGGAATGCCAGTTATCTTCATTGTGGCGAAAGCTTGGCTTGGCTTGGCTGTTGCTGCTGAAGAGATACGCGATAGTTGTTCTGATTTTTGCCTTTCAAATACCCCCCTCTCCCCGCTAAGTCGTACGCAGTTGTTCTCTGACCGCGACGTGATGTGCGGCACTACCAGCTTAGTTTCAGGTCGCAAATGTGTCGTAGGGCGGGAAGAATCGCTCGTCTCTCGACGTGGTGACGTTGAGGACGTTGAGCTTCAGACTACCATTGAGCTATATATATATATATATATATATATATATATATATATATATATATATATATATATATATATATATATATATATATATATGAGGCAAACGAAACGTCGGCACGATTCCCGGCCTTTCTGACAGGTCCGCACGCATGGATAGACAGACAGTTCTCTCTTGAACCTCCCTGTCTTTTTCTTGGGCCGAGCACCGGCTTTTATTGCGAGGTTTGCCTGTCAGGATACGAGTGTAGCCCTCTCGGCAGTACCAAAAGGGAATGATGACGCACGCGTCTTGGGATAAGAGTCAGTTTATCGCGCAAGTGTTCGTGACAGGATTTATGTCGACGATGAGTGAACACAGGTGTAATATCTATGCAGGAATAGGAGGAAAATTGGAACAAATAAGTTCAGTCATATTTAGTGTGCATGCTGACCTTATTGCAAATATTGAAATATGAACGTCACCCTTTATTACACCGAGCTCAGCATTTTACGTTCAGATTATGAGAAGGTAATTTTTTAGGGTTTTTTTTTTGCTGTCAGAGTGTGCAACGACAGCTTGTATTTTCGCCAGCACAGTATTGCTATCAGAGCTATTCAGCGAAGCAAAATGCGCAAAAAGGGCGTGGTTCGTCTTCCCTTCCAAAAGAGTACAGCAAAAGGAATATTAATTGCACATACATGTTGCAGACTTTGTCGACGTTGTCTCTTTTTCAAGAACAGTCCTCAGCCTAAACGTGGGTGTTGTAATTCGTATTTCTTGCTTTTCGGTCATACTGATCGCAGAAAATGAATCTCTCATTTTCGAACAGTATGACCGAAGAGCAAGGAAAATAAAGATGAAGAGGGTAATTTTAAAGCCGCCCACAATGTAAATGATGCAACCGACAACCCGTACGTCTACGAGCTCACGAGCAAACGTCACTCGGAAAACTCATTATAAAACCGCGCACGCGCACAACCTTTATGCTGTTCGTGTAACTTATCGCGCAGTATCTGCTTAGTGGAAACAATTATTCATTTAGTATATGCATGCATAGGGTTGTTTTCAATCCCACACTCATGATTTCCCTTTATGTTTTATATTTTTGTCTTCGTGCGACGGTTTCCAAATCTGTTTACGCCGCGCCACCTACGCTTTAGCTTTAAATGGGTACTCTGCCCACACTAGGTTTTAAAAAAAGCCGAATATAAATAGTTTTTTCTCTAACATTTGTGCTGCCCTTGAACCTTGGGAAAAGGTCACAACAACAACGCGTGGGTTCGTTCATGTCTTTCTTCTAACGTTGAACCATTTATAGCAACCGCACTCCTGCATCACACCCAGCGTATGTGCGCTGTTTTGTGCACAATAGAAGTCACAATCTCCACCTACGTCAACCGTGATTCTTTCTGATTGATTCACTCTCTCTCTCTCTCCTTCCCTCTTTCTTTCTCTCTCTCTTTCCGTTCAATCGCAATTTGTCGAAGGTCGCGGTATCGAATCGCAGCCGCGGCGGCGGCATTTTTCATGGAGGCGAAAATGCTTGAGGCGCGTGTATATATATTCAGGTGCGCGTTAAAGAACCCCAGTTGGTCAAAATTTCCGAAGCCCTCCACTACGGCGTGCCTCATAATAATATCGTGGTTTTGGGACTTTAAAGCCCTGCAATTATTAATTATACCGGTCGCTCTTAGCTATATGTCTTATATTGTGCTGCAGAAACAAGGGGTTCAATACGCATGAAGTTGTGCAAAGTGAAATAATTCTTTATATCAAGAATTTCGTGATATAACATTTCTTCATGCCGAAGTTTAGATCTTATTGTATGTTGTTAGCAAAAAAGGAACGTAACTTGCTTGCTCAAAAAAAGAAGGGGGGGGGGGGGGGAGCGCATTCTATCGATTATGTTTTCTGGCTTAACGTTACCGCGTTGGCCAAGACTATAACATGCCGATTGTCACTGTCAGGCTAATTTGTTTATAATGCTTTCAGAGATCCGCTGCGCACTAGACGGCAGTTTTTAGAAAAACGCGGAACTCACTTTCTTTCATGTGGCTCGGGAATGTCGGGAATGTGCACTGCCGTATCTTGATCGATTACTGCGGCTAGCTATCTGGCATGCTTCCCCTAATCAAAAATGGTGGCCATTCAGATCAATAACCCGCCAAGCTTGAAGCTTCCAGTACCGATTTTTTTTTCGGCGCCGACGGTAACGAAAGTTTTAAGCTCTACATAAAAAGTAATGCTCATTTTTGAAGCTTAACAACACTCGACGCGCCTCGGTTTAGACGGCTGGCAGGTTTTTCTTTTTTTTTCTATTTCGTTACAATTAGAGCGAGTGACTGCACGACGGCCGCCTCTTATTGTGAGGCTCAGCGTACAAACTACTGCTGCTTCGAATCCCTCGTGCTTCAAAATGTAATCTTACGCTGAGATGTCAATGGCCTTTTTCGTGGAAGCATATATTGCTAACTCAAAAATGGGAGCTAACCCGAATGTTTAGTGAGAACACCAGGCAACGCCGTCGTAGTTCTATGCCCAAAAATAGGAGAGGCAGCGCCCTCTCCTCCACAACCCACAACGAAAACAACTGAGACATAACCCTTCTATCTAACAATGTCTAACCGTTCTGAGTAACGAGGAACCTGCATTTTTAGATACGGCTCATTTGTGGCATTCATGACTCGCGGAAATCTCCCCTACTTTCTACCTCGGGACGCGGAAAAAACGACACAGAGCTTGTGCCCTCTAGTGATGCAAACTATCGGAAAATGGACTATCGATAGCATCGACAGTTCTTTTTGAACTATCGGTAATTTACACACTATCGATATCACTGATATCAATAAAATTTCAATAGTACATGGATAGTGCAATTGATGGTAACGTTGGTAGCATTACTACATCCATTACTATCAATAATGCTGTGAATAATTGTGCTGTTGCTGACCGGCGATATTTCCAAAAAGGATTTGCGATAGCCCACTATCAGCAAAGCCCTGTTTACTTAATTTATGAACAATTTCTGGGGAAATAAAATTATTTCAGCAGTGAAAATGCAGAAATATGTCCATAAATAAATTCATATTCGAAAGTAACCACTTACATCTTACACTTAAAAAACCTATCGTTCTCGATACTTTTGTTTAGAAATCACAAAATGCAATATAAATTTGGAGCCACACAGTAACGTCAAATGTAACGATCTCGTTTCCTGTACAATTGTTATATGTCAGCCAAGAATCCTGGTGAATGTGCGCCAGCATGTCAACTTTCTTGGCCTTCAGCCTCCTCCTCCTGCTCCACGCACTTGGGCAGGTAAGTTCATGCTGCAATCAGTTCGCGCCTTCGTGTTTATAATATCGGTAGTACTATCAAACTAATAATTGATAGCGCTATCGATAGTCTTTATTGGCATCGGTAGTTCGATAGTGATGAACTATTGAGAGTATCGATAGTGCCATCGATAGTTCTGCAAAACTAGTGCCCTCCCCTCTATCTATTTGTTTTCTTTCGTTTATCCATGCGTTTTCGGTTTGCTCACCCAATTCCTCACGCCAGCTTATCTCCATATCGACATCTATCTTTTCTCCCCTCCTCCCCAGTTTTAGCGCTTGCCCTCTCCCCCTCCGCTTCTGTGGTCGGAGGAGAGCGTACGAAGTTTTGGGTAACTCCTCTGCCTTTTTTAAAACATTCTTCTCTCTCTCGCTTGTTCTCGGCCTACAAATGAGGAGATATTGATATTCAATTGAAATTAGTTAAAACCGAGAATAAATAAACGTGACCGTTTGGAACCACGAAAAGTCGGATAAATAAGGTCAGGCTAGTCCGTGACCGAATCTAAAGCCCTTCGAATCTGCACCTGCCAACGCCTTCGGTAATGTTACTGCTTCGCAGACAGTTCACGTGGTGAGACAGCAGTGGTTCCCTAATGTTCACGTATGGAGACGGGACTAAGGTCTCGGCTTTGCGATCTACTCGTTTCAAGCGCAGGAACTCAGCAACAGTCCAAGAACTCCCAGAAGAGTACACCACCGAACTCTCAGGTGGGTTGGGTGGACGGCGGCTCTCAGGATTCCGCAATAGTAAAGGCTCTCAAGGAACAGAACAGGCTCATGCAGGAACAGATAAAAACCATGCAGGCGCAATGTAATAACATGCAGGAGCAAAACAGAGAGCTCCGAGAGCAGATAAATTTGCTAAATGAGCGCATAGATGAGGGAGCGCAGAAGGGCGCGACAGCAGTAACACAATCGGTGCCGGAAACACCACGTGCAGATCCTCCTCCTAAAAAGAAGCGGGTTAAGGATGTGGAAACAGTAAACCATTACGAGCAACGTTTCGATAATGAACAAGACATGAAGCTGCTCTATGGTATGATTCAGCAGATGAATGAGCAAATGAGGGCTGAGGCCGCGAACAGAGACGGGCAATGGCAATGCCTATGCCAGGAAATTCAGAAGTTTAAAGATGGCTCAGTACCGTAACACCATCTGGCAGTGGAACTGTAGGGGCTTCTCGCGCAAACGAGCCGTTCTTCAGTCGTTCCTGACCAATGGGGATAAGCCGGAAGTCATAGCGTTACAGGAATGTGGAAAGAACGCAAAGCTCGCTAGCTATAAATCATATGCGGGACGATGGGAAAATACCCAGGTTGTCACTCTAGTCAAACGCAACGTCACAGCACTGCAGCACGAGACAGGGTTGATGCAGATGGATCATGTACTGATCGAGCTAGTCCCTCGTAAGCGGAAGGATAAAAATCTTTTTGTATTAAACGTGTACAGCTCCCCTAGGCAAAGGCGTAACTGTGGTTTTGACGATCTCTTCGCCAAAGTCAGGATGATCGCGAAGGACAGCCCCCTCCTCGTAGTGGGTGACTTCAACGCTCATCACCCCGCGTGGGGATACAGGTTTGCGCAGGTTAAAGGGAGGGAATTATGGAATAGTATACAGCAGAACGGTCTGACCCTTTTGACGGATCCCTTGAGGCCAACTAGACAGGGAAACAGTGTCTCGCAAGACACTACGCCGGACCTCACTCTGATTGGAGGCGGGCTCTCGGCCACATGGTGTAACACGGGTGAAGATCTGGGTAGCGACCACAGAATAATTGAGATAGTCACAGAAGACGGTCCTTCAGTAGCTCGCACGAAGAAGCTAGAAACTGTGAATTGGCATGCTTTCAGGAATAGTCGGTCCGACCAGGACGGCATCGAAGACATAGACGAATGGAGCAAGGGAGTTATTCCATCGGTCCACGATGCAACTGAGGAAATCGAGGTCGATGAGAACCAGGAATGGGTTGATAGACACATGATAAACCTATGGCGCAAAAAGCACGAGCTCAATTTGAGGCTCGCGCAAAAAAGAGGCAATAGAAATATCCGCAGGAAATTGGCTGCGTTGAATAAGGAAATAGAAGAATATGCTTTAACCCTCACCAAGCAGAACTGGAACAGCATTTGTGACCAAATGGACCACCAAATAGGTAGTGCAAGGACCTGGCATCTGCTGCGACACTTGCTAGATCCGGACAAGTCCAAGCTAGAAGCTAGGCAGCAGCTACATAAGCTCGTTTACAAATACGAAGGGAGGACCGATGAGCTCATCGCCGAGGTTAGGGATATGTCTCTCAGGTGTACGGGGTCTGAGTCCCTGCCTGAGTATTCGGGTTTAGAGAACCCAGATCTTGACAGCCCGATCACGGTATGTGAGGTCAGGGCAGGAATAAACCGCTTGAGGACGAAGACGGCTGCAGGGCCGGATCGGATCAGCAATAAGATGCTCAGAAATCTGGACGATGCGTCGGTCAGAAATCTGACAGCGTATATGCAGGACTGTTGGGACAGAGGGCAGCTTCCACCAGCGTGGAAGGATGCCAACCTTGTCTTCATTCCAAAGCCTGGAAAGAAACCTAGCTTTGAACATCTCAGGCCCATTTCACTTACTTCATGCGTGGGCAAATTAATGGAACATGTTATTCAGAGCAGGCTGAATAGATTTCTAAAAGATCAGGGATTGTACCCCGACACCATGTTTGGCTTTAGGTCACATCTATCGGCATGCGACGTCATGCTTCAGCTCAAAGAACAGGTGATAGACAAAAAAACGGTAGACACCAGGGTAGTCGTAGGGTTAGATGTTTCAAAAGCATTCGATAATGTGAAGCACTCGGCCATACTGGAGAGTCTGGGAGCTCTCAATGTAGGCACGAAGACTTACAATGATATAAAGGATTTTCTTACGAACAGAACGGCAACGATCAGCTTGGGAGGGCAGTCATTGGAAGGTATTAAACTGGGAAGCAAGGGTACGCCGCAGGGATCAGTTCTGTCGCCCACCTTATTTAACATTGCGATGATGGGTCTCCCCAGGAAGCTGGCAGGCATAGAAGGACTGAACCATACGCTCTACGCGGACGATCTGACGCTATGGATGAGCAGAGGTAGTGACGGGCACATCGAGGAGACGCTGCAGAGGGCAATCCAAGCTATCGAGGAATATCTGGAGCCAATTGGCCTCAGGTGCTCAGCGGAGAAGTCGGAGGTCCTTTTCCTAACATCGCGGGCGCGGCGACGGGGAAGGGGACAGGACGCGGGGCACGGCATCGAGCTGAGAGTAAACGGTAACATTATTCGCACTGTCGACAGTATCAGGGTCTTGGGTTTGCGGATTCAAGCGAACGGAAAAAACGCCGAGACCATCCAGAGACTGGAAGCGAGTACCAACCGGACGTGCCGATTGCTCAAGCGAATAGCAAACAAACGTGCGGGTATGAAGGAAGCGAACCTCCTAAGGTTAGTGCAATCTTTCGTAATTAGCAGGATTGTCTATGTAGCCCCCTACCTGAAATTCACCAGAGCAGAGAAAGACAAGGTCGAAATCATTATTAGGAAGGGAGTCAAGACGGCTCTCGGACTTCCCTCAAACACACCAACGAACAAAATCTTAAGTTTAGGGGTGTCCAACACCTTAGACGAGCTCATTGAAGCGGCGACAGTATCGCAATATCAGAGACTGCTGCGCACTCAGACTGGTAGACGGATCGTGGAGCGGCTGGGGTTTGAGCCCCAGGCGTGTTCCAAGCAGACAGGCAAAGTCCCACCGCGAGTCAGGGACAGGCTAAGAATACTCCCGTTGCCCAGGAATATGCACCCGGTGCATCACGAGAGCAGGCGAAAGGACAGAGCTGAGGCGTTGCAGAAAAGGCTGAAAGGCAGGCAAGATGTGATTTACACGGACGCGGCCGAATACAAGCAAGGCAAAGTATACGCAGCCGTAATTACACGCGAAAACGGAGGCCCTGCCTCGTGCTGCAGCGTCAGACATTTAGGAGCAACAGAGGCGGAAGAAGTCGCCATTGCGCTGGCTTTGACTCAAAAGAATGTGAGAGTTATTGTTAGTGATTCACAATCTGCAATCAGAAATTTTGATGCGGGCAGGATCTCTGCCACAGCTGTACACATATTAGCCGTCGGACAGCCCCCGGCGGAGCAGGTTTCACTAATCTGGACACCGGCTCATCAGGGTTTGCGAGGGAACGAGAAGGCGCACGCGCTGGCCCGAGGTCTCACTTTCCGGGATTCCAGCGCTGTCTCGACAACATCCCCAAGCGAAGAACCCCTACAGACCGCTGACGAACTGAGCTCTTATAACGAAATCCTTAACCATTATAAGCTGGGGCGTAAGACTTACCCGAGAGCGCATAAGAACCTTTCAAAAAGCGAGGAAGTTATGTGGAGAAAGTTACAAACAGGGGTATTTCCAAACCCGCAATTGTTGAGCAAGTGGCATCCCTCGGTGTATAGCCCTCGGTGTAGGCATTGCGATGGTAGAGCGGACTTAGTCCACATGGTTTGGAGCTGTCCTAACTTTGATGAGCCAGACAGATGCAGAGAGTCCTGGGAGTCCTTGCTACTCAACGAAGAGTAAAATGCTCAACGGCAAGTCATCGGTCTCGCCCTAACCGCCGCCACGTCCCAAGGGATCCCGGTCGACGGTTAGGGAGGATGAGTGTGGGTTTAGGCTGACGCCTCTACCCCGTCATCTATTTGACGGGTGCCAATAAAGTTACTTCTCTCTCTCTCTCCGAGACACTTGGCAGGCGTGGAGCGCAAGCCGCGAACAATGGGCCAGGCGCCAAAAACCGCGTCGCCTTCTGCCCCGGCAAAACGCGACCTACGCTAACGAGAAAGGAGCACCTTTCTTAAGTCACCCCGCGGACGCACTTAGCGGCTGGTGTGCGGCCGTGATGAGGTGAATTAATGGCCTACCCCCGCGCTCCGGAGAAGCCATCTCGAACGGAAAGAAAAGGCTATGAGGCGCTGTCACGATGTGTAAGACGTGCGGCACGTTTTGCTTGAGCACGCGCAATGGATACACGAAGGCGACAAGGTGTGACGTAAACACACGCTTCATTACACTCCACGAGACAATTACACACACACAGAAGAATATAAATAACTAGAAATAACTATGTCCCCAAAACACAATAATTAGCGTGTCCTATCACGCCGAAGCTCTATGCGCGTCCTATAATCCCTTTACAACAGTTAACGTTTATAGGACGTCAGACGTTGGCCGCTTACGATGCTCATTTGCGCTGTCCTCAGATCGTCGCTCACCACGTCCATCGGTACCGTCGTCTCTGCTGGTGTAGAAGGGCGTCTCTTCGCAAATGATGCGAGGTCCTCGTACGTCGTCCCTTTTGGTGGCAGACTGAGATTAGTGCCGGTAGGCGCTCCTGGCATGTCCCAGCTCATTCGGCCCGTGCATCGTTGGCGTGGCACACAGGTGGCCGCAAGCCCGGGCTCGTTTAAGGTCGACGGCGTAAGCGCTGGCCTGTCCCGGCAGCTCACTGCACAGCCGGCCAGCTCGACGACCGGATTAGGAAGACAGCAGCTCGCCGAGGCTAGTACTCCGGCGGGCTCCACGCTCCACAGGACTGGGGCAAGGCCCAGACTGCGCGGACCATCGGCTATGTTTTCCGTCATCTCAGCCGCCGTTCTCTTCTGCGCGCGCCAGCCCTCTAAGATGGCGTCTCCCGCGCGCACCTCTCGCTTCTTTTTCCTTTTCCATTTTCCTTTATCCGTATTCTGTCCATTATTTCTCTGGCCTTCCTCTTCTGTTTCGACTTCTCTTGTAATCCCTGACAGGCGCCTTGAGGAGCTGCGAGAGGGCGTATACTGCAGCAGTTCTGGGCGCAGAAGGTTGCGGGTAGGTATGGGAAGGGCATAGTGCCCTCGAAACGTCAATGGGGTTCAGCTCTCAGCTACCGACCACTGCCTGCCGTTACAGTTGCCTTTCGAGAAGCCATCCGGGCCCCTTATAGCTAGGAACTGAATCGATGGGATTCAACCACCATTTTTTGCTCCCCGTGAGTGGGGATAGAGAGAGAGAGAAAGCCTGTGCACTTCCATTACAGTGCGATTCAGCGCAGCACCTTTTGTCACAATTATTCTCCTTCCAAGGGCCACAGTGCCAGTGTCTCGAATTCCTCCTTCGTCTTTCTCGGACGCGGAACGCTGTTAGGCTGCCGCTGGGCTTTCGGGAGACGAAGAGCGGCGAGCTAGCTGTAGGTTTTTAGCGGTGGACATAGCCAGCACGTATGGGGCAGAGACAACGTTAGGGAGAAGCGCAAAGGAAAATGCCGGCCCACATTATAGGCGCCTGCAGTTCGCCGTCACCTGCATTACCGTCGGCGCTGCATGCGCGCTCCACGCGTATCTGAAAGGAGACGGTTACGGGTGATGGTCATTCTTGTGCGGACTCGCTTGCATCTAAGAGAACGCCTTCGTCTTTTGCTGTCATTGCTTACTTCCTTGTCACCCGCTCTAGGTCTCAGATTTCCCCCTCTTCCTGAAGAATATCGCTCTTCCCGTGATAGCATCTTGCCGTGCCTTGACGCTTGCGATCCATTTCCTCGCATTCTGATAATAGCGTTGCGCAGAAAGCACGTGGGATGCATTCCATGCGGTCTTGTGATATTGTATGGTGAGGAAGCGAGATCACCGATTGCGGACTGTCGGAGCGAGTGCTGGCATCTTTCGAGGACCGATGCTACGCGGTGATTGTCTGTGGATGTCTGCTGCCTATATATGTTGCGCTTGGTACGACGCGAGGTGCAAGAAAGCGGAGGAAAATGTATCACTGTACACCGTCCACATACGCTTGCGACATCAACGTATTCGAATATATCAACTATACCCTCACAATGAGTTCTTGTATTGCCCCAACAACACAGCTACTCGGGGAAACATGGATGCTTGGAGCGAAGTGCGAGAAATCGTTGAACAGCGAGTGTCGCTGGAGCCGTGAGGACGACAAGTCCTGCTGTCACTTTCTTGTGCACGCTCCCGCTACCATGCAAGGTCATTTATAAAAACGGTATTCGTGAGACAGCTGCATTTCACCTCCTGTAATAGCATTTCACACATTTCAGTATCAACGCACTCAAAGTTGCATGCTTTCGTAGCAATAACGCTCCCAGTGATACCCGCGAAATTCGAAATCCGTTGAGGAGTCTTCATTCTACAAGCGGAAATTGTCCGCAAACACATATTACCAAAGGTTATACGTCATATGCAACCGCGGCAGTTCTTCACAACCGCGAACGAAAAGACGCAACAAATATGATTGGTGTGGTATTTATTTCACGCGCTATAGTTGTAGAACCCATGTGGTCTGATAGCGCTCAGTTTACGGCACCTGCGTGCGTCAATAGCGGCCGTGGCAGGAACCATAACGAAAATGCATACATGTAATGCTGCATCGCCTTAACTTTATGATCGATGCAGCCGCCCCCTCATTGGCGCTTGCGCTCTGGCCAATGTTTTAGCGCACTCGTTAATGAATATTCATTGTCTTTATTGGGCGGAACACCGCTGCGTCATCAGCGTTAATCCGCGACCAAATTAAAAAAAAAAAGAAAAATGGATTGGCGCGTTTTGTTCGCTATCTGTGTTCCCCTGGTAAAATACTTTTATGAGGCTCTGCTCAGGTGCGATCACTATACTTAATTCTCTATCATTAAGCACGTACTTTCTCTTACTGAATTCAGTAAGAGTGCTTGCGTAGTACGCTGTGCGAATAAAATATAAAAGAACAAAGGAACAGAACTAAGAGAATGCAAACAAGAAGGTCCGTGAGAAAAAGTCAGACTAAACATGTTCGCTTGTTGCATTTTTATTTACCTTTTCATTTCTGTGGTTACCCTGAATTTGCGTGAGAAAAATGGCAGCAGTGAAACAACACGATTGATACGAACAAAATTTGGAATGCTTTGATGTTAAGCCTCTTT
>NC_051180.1:65574844-65654125 GCF_013339695.2 Rhipicephalus sanguineus | reverse complement strand
CTGAGCGCTGTCAGTGCGCTATTCCATCTCGTGATGAATTTCTGCGCACAGGCGGACAGGCTTCAAGTACTTCTTGAAAGCGAAACCGTACGAAGGACGTTGGATTGTGGAAGACAAAGAAGTGAAAGGGAAATTGTTCTAAGAGGAAGGCGAAGAGGATCATGATATGGTTGCTGTTTCGAACGCCGGAGAAAAGGCGCGTGTGCTGCTGGTGGTTCGAGTACAAAGCAGTTGGGCTTCGAACCCAAGCCAACGGTCAGGTTGGTAAACTCGGCAGCGATCACATTGGCCATCACACCAAACGCCTGCCGAATCAGCCTGAACAGTCGGCAGTCGTTCAGAATCAGGTGATTCTGGATGACTGGACGATTTGACGACGCCTTCCCCATAAAATTTGTGCAAAATGTCGGTGGCCAATAACTCAATAGGGTCCCACAATGAGCTCAATGATACTTCATGGGCAAACAAATACTGTTCAGTACAATATCTCAACATTGACCAATGGTGTTTCAATAATTTCTAAATCAATTTTTGTAAGGTTCGTTTTGCACGTCGCTCAGTCCTGCTGCGCCACCGTAGTTCAGTAGTTGTAATTGTATTCTCTGAAGGTTCCCTGACTTTAGTTTTTGGCACTTTCTAGACGTCACCTTCAAGATTTTACGCTGCAATACATTTGATAAAAAATGAAGGCTCGAATATTCGTGTTATGCAATCTCAGACATGAGATGCCGTACGAGCATCGTAAACGCTTCCAAATGTGCTCGAACTTGAGGACAAAGTTATCGCAGCAGTTAACGCTTAACAGCGAGACAACACGCTGCAGATCATAGTGCTTCATCGATTTATACCGCGCGAATGGATGCATCAGTTAAGGCACGTTCACACAGATTGCTGATCCGGAATGCGGACGCGGATTATCCGCAAAAGCGGAAAACCCGCGGCCGCTTGCCCGGATCGCTCCCGAACTGATATTGGCCGCTTTGGCCGCAGCCAATAAAGGCCCGAGACGCGCGCGTGCAGTATCGCGTAGTGCCGCAAGATGGCGACATGTCCACCGTAGGTTGGTGGATTGCAGCATCCCCGCGGCGGACCGGGCAGGAGGCGACGCGGTTGGTCTGAACAGCCGTGCGCCCTCGCCGCCTCTCCCCTTCGAAAATCTGCTTGCCCGCTTGCGTGCTCCGCGTTCAGTGTGAACGTCCCTTTACGGTATGAGGAAGTCAGTCTTACGCCTTGCCAAAGGATCACTTGTTTAGCTCGTGCCTTGGCTTTGTATAATGCGCTCTCTATACAAACCCTCACGCGGTATGTTGGTCATAAGTGTGCTCAGTGCATCAGCTTGCACTGGATATCTTGTTATATCCTATTCGTATCGCTATGTCGGGAACAAAAAAAAAAACGAATCCTGCACGCAGGGCTAAATGGCAGGCTGACGTGCTCCCCGTTGTACGTGGAACAGAGGTCGCCTCACATCCGTCATCGAACTTGCTATCTAAATATTTCTGTATCTGTCTATTGCGTTCTCTGTCTTTGTCTTCTTCGCTCTTTCTACCCTTTCTTTCGCTATTTGTTCTGTTCTTTTCTATGTCTTTGTTTTTCTATCTCGTTTCTCTGTGTAGTCGGCCTCTCGTCTTTCTTTTTTGTTTATTTCCTTTCTTATTTCTTTCTCTCTCTCTGCTGTAGTCAACCTCTCGCCTTCTATCTTTTCTCTATTTTTCCCTTTCTTTCTATCTATTTATCTGTTTCAGTTTCTTTCTATCTATCTCTCTCTCTGACTGTTTCTCCTTCTGCACTCGTCCTCTCATTTTCCTTTCCCCCTCCTAACCCTCACATCTCTCCTCCTCACCTTCACTTCTCTTTCGCACAGCCTTGCTGTACTATACTATACAAGTGTATGATCTGTTCTGCCAGCGTGCCTGGATAGCCGAGTTGTTATTGCGCTTGCATTCGGATCGTGGGTATGCGAGATAAATGTCATCCTAGCGAAAGAAATTTTGTTGCCAAAAAAATTCTCTCCTTCTCGTTCATTTTGTTTCATGCTCTCTCACTGTACGCGTTCTCTCACCTTCGAATTATTACATCCCTATCACATCCCTAGTACACCTTCGAATTATTACGTCTTCTCGTAGCGAAGCAAAATAGGAATGCGATGAAGAGGAGGAAAAAGATGGCGCGTGCCGGTTCATGATGATGATAATTTTCTATCTACGACACACGGCCGACCTCGAACTTAACTGCTCTGTTGTAAAAAGGAGGGACCTCAAGAAGTCTTTCTGTCTATTCCTCATTATGGTAGGCTACTGTAGTGCATTCAAAGACCAACTAATACCTGCAGTTGACAGCGCCCAACATAAATCTCGTGGAGCTTTTAACTGATCCAGAAACTTGTTGCCGTTTCCGGGTAACTGATTTACAGGAGACGTACACATGACATGCAACATTGTTGGTGATATTTGGTGACCAAGAGGTGAAGCACACAAACGCACGCCTAATACTGCAGCAACCAAGTGCAATTCACTTGGCTGTTGGCCTACATTTATATTTTCGATAGCAGCAACATTTTGGAAAACGCGCTTCCTTTTTATATGTTTTGGTTTCTACAAGAAAACTCCTGAAATCTAGAAATGGGCCTATTAGAGAATGCGGTTAGTTATAGCGTCACAAAATGCCTCTACTAGCACTTTGGTATTCCAAAAACACCATTGCGTATGCCAGAATAAAGGACAGTCTAGAATGTTATTATACGTTAGCGTTTGCAAAATGACCGTGGTGTTTGAAATTTAAAACGTACGATAATTTTTTATCGCATTTTTCAGATAGCATTTCGGTAGTGGCTCTTATGACTAACAATCACGAGCACCCATTGGTCCGTGCCTGGCCCCTCTGCTTTAACCGTAGAATGACTTTAGCCACCAAAGCTATTAGATTAATGATTGGAACAATGAAAGAAATATCGATAATGGCGCATGTACACAAAGCAGATTTTAAATAGGCCGGTCCCTTCCCTGCAAAATCACTAAGTCGCATGTTACGTGCAACAAATACAGAAAAGTGTTGACATCAGCCTCAACAAGCTTATTTCTCCTATGATCAGTAGCGTTTATTTCTCCTGTGATCAGGAAGTGCGTCTTTATTCGTGTGCTTAGGCGACACCAGATCCCTACTAGGAAGCAGAAACTCTATTTCAGAGATTACCGGAGCTTATCCTCTCGGCTACTGTAATGACCCCTGGTCATCTTAACCTCTCCGGGGCATCACCGAATACCGCCATGCACATCATGCTCAATTCGATTCCGTTAGCTTGTTTTCGGAGTACGTGCCTTTGCCCGAATGTGAAAGCAACTGTATTTTTGCATTTTTTGTTGCTTAACGCTCGCAGCAGAGGATCGGTGGTTTCGGCATTGCATTCTTTTCTAGTATGACGGCAAAGTATTGCAAATAAATCAACTGTTTCAAACTTGCAGGCTAATTGGATTGGATCAGAGGCAATCTATTCCGTACGCGCCAGTTCACGTCTTCGAACAGCCGAAACCTCGAAGGGTGGGCGGAAATTGGAGTTCCGCTTCAGGTGTGCACGTAATGAAACAAAGGAAGCTTGTACGCTGCTCTTCCTTCTGACTCTTCCGCTTCCAATCACAAGAAGAACTGCAAGCAAGCAGTCGAGCGGGAATCTGTGCTCGATAATTCCCCCCACGTATCTCGTTTTCTTCCTAAAGTATAATCCTTTGTTTGAACTGTGCCGCCACTTTCCCAAACGAGAGCGTGGTTGTAATGCGCCAAGAAACAAAGTCTCTTCAGCACCACTGCACTTTCAGTTAGAGTATCCTCCTCGAGGAATAAGCATGAAGATCAAAAACAAAGTTCTACGTGCTCTGAAGCCCAAAATAAAACAACCAAGAGTGGCTGATCGAACTTCAATGGCATAGCTTTCCTGCTGAATTTAAATTACAATCGAAGCATTTTCGTATTCACTTCTTGATTATAAAAACTGCGCTACAGTTACTGCGAAAGACGAAGTTAGGGGGCAGACACGAAACGAAGTGGACACTACAAGTGCGAACTATCAAACTGAATTTTATTGAACGAAACTTGAAGGTGAGAAGACATCCAGGAAAGGGAAAATCGGTCTACCGAGAGGCTAGGGGCGGGGCCGGCAATCTTGCTGAATTGTCTTCATGTGCTCCACGTGGGGTGATTGGGATGAGGTGAATGGGTGATTACGATTGCGAGAAGCGGCGTAGGCTCAAAGCTTTTTTCCGAGTGTGCTGATTCAATTGCTAGCTCTGGCTTCTGATGAATTGTACTGACTAATGAACTTGTACTGACTCATGCGCATTCCTGGTCCGATATGTGGAAGGCTTCCCAAATTTCGTGCGTAGTCTTATTCTTTTATTTGGCCAAAACCGTCGTTTTTTCTAACATTGGGCGGCAACCACACTCTCTGCAGTGCATGGAAAAGTTACCTGTAATCACTGTCTGCTGGTATGCATAGCGATGCTCTTTGAGCAGTTCATTGGGGCATCTTCCTGATTGTCCAATATGTGTCTTGGCACATGTTAGTGGGATAGTATATACGATTCATATTTCACGTTCTACATATCTATTAGCTTGATGTGTTCGGCATTCTTCTTTCTTCGCTTCGGGGTCGTTTACTTTTTGGCACATTCTGTTTAACTTGACTGGAGCTGCAGAATACGACATTCAGCTCGTGTCTGCTCCTTCAATTTGTGAGATGCTTTGTGAATGTATGGCACCACTACCGGCTTTTTTTCTTGCTTGGTGGGTTCTTTGCTTTTCTTTCGTTTCTTCTCTTTAAGCATATTTTCCCCAACTGATACCAGCACGCTGTCTGGGAAGCCGCTTTCTCGTAAGCGCTGTATCTGCAGGTTAAAGCTCTCATTGCATCTGTGTGCGCAGGATCTTCTGACTGATTGTGTCATGTTTGCGTTAGCGATGGCCCTCTTTACTAGTTTGTGCGCGCAGAATCGAAGCTAAGCAGTGCCATTTTCCCCTCTCGTTCGGTACATGTAGCACATGTGGCTCCTTTCTTGTTTTATGTTGAGGTCTAAGTAGTGCAGAGCGTTCTCGCTGGGGACTTCGTGCGTGAATTGCAGACCCTCGTGCGCCTCCTCGAACATCTTGACTATGTTGTCGCGCTGATTCTGTCTAGTGGCTGGTCTAGGCATACGAGGAAGTCGTCGACGTATCTGAAGCATTTCACCAGGTTGGACCCTTGAAACTGCTTGTGTAGTTTCCTGTCACCTACCACCAGGAAGAAGTCGGAGAGTATGGGGCCCAAGCATGATCCTATGCAAATGTCATCGATCCGCTTGTATATCTTGCCATTGTATTCTACGTAAAACTCTCTACGTGCAGAGAGTGTGGATGCCGCCCAATGTTAGAAAAAACGACAGTTCTGGCCAAATAAAAGAATAAGACTACACGTGAAATTTGGGAATCCTTACACGTATCGGACTAGGAAAGCGCATGAGTCAGTAAAAGCTCCATTCTAATAACCGCCTCGGAAATCGAATTCATCAGAAGCCAGAGATAGCAACTGAACCAGCACACTCGAAAAAGGAATTCGAGCCTACGCTACTTCTCGCAATCGTAATCACCCATTCACCTCATCCCAATCACCCCACGTGGAGCACATGAAGACAATTCAGCAAGGTTTCCGCCCCCTCTACCCTCTCCATAAACCGATGTTTCCCTTTCCTGGATGTCTGCTTACCTTCAAGTTTTGTTCAATAAAATTCAGTTGATAGTTAGAGCTTGTAGCGTCCACATCGTTTCGTGTCTGCCCCCTAACGTCGTATTTCGCAGTAACTGTAGCGCAGTTTTTATAATCATGAAAAACCAACTAGCCCAATACTTCGCTTTGCTCGCATTCACTTCATCGCCGGTGATTTTGCTAGAGGGCGTTCCAACGTTAACCTCTTTGTCACCTGTTTGATGTCGTGGCCTTTCCTTTATTGATAATAGGCCAACTAGATGGAATAATTTGTAAGCTTTGCACGCACTGCGCCTGGAACTGCCACCAAAATTGGCTGGCGAAATGAACACGCCCTGTTTTCTTAAACACCAATCTTTGAGGCGCCAGCTACGAATTCCACTGGCACCTCAAATACACATTTTTGTTTCTAGTGTTTGTGTACCAGTGTGTGAGCAATTATACTGATGTGTTCCAGCACAGTAAATTATCCTGTCCTATTTGGGTATGATAATCGATAATAGTGGCTTTTCACCCAATTATCCCCCAAATAATACATGTAGAAGGCACAGATTTTTCTACTTCTGTGCAAAGCAAATTGGATATAGTGCAGGTTTTCCCGACTGACGCATTCAAGGGAGCGCTTTTGCCCTGTTATCCGGATGAATTTTCTTCTGTTTGAAATCAACGCTTCTAAATTAAAAAATTAGAATTATACGTTGAAAAATTAGAATATATACGTTGAACCCCCCTCTTTTTTTCTGTTCTATTCCTGCGTGCGAATACCATTGGTTGTGTTGTTCTGATCGAGCCCTGCGCAAGACCTTTCAGTATACCCATACATTAAGTATCTGCTTGTATATCGAAAATTCAAAATGCTTGTTTCATGCTAGCTGCATGCTCAAGTTCAGTGGACTACATAGAATGTCTATTTAGAGTACTTGTATCAGAACCATAAGCCACGTCTTTCCCTCACTGTTCACATTTTCGTCGTTGGTCGCTCCACCCAGGCATTAGAGTTGCTCATTGTTTTTTTTTTATTTCTTTTCCTGGAACGAGCTCTGATTTCTCCATGGCATCACCGAGTGTCCGGTTAATGCTTGTTCTCACGCCAGAGTTGCGGCATCTAGAAACGCGAAAATTTCCCTGCCACCGTGTAATTACGCAGGACCGCTGATACTTGGAACTCTGGTTGCTTCATTAGAACAGGCTGTTGTGCAACTGTCACCAAGACTTTCACAGCACGAGAACTTCGTCCCAGTCCAAAGAGGAAAAGTGGTAAGAAAAAATCACTGGTTGTTTCCAGTCATATGAAATGCATCGCGGAGTGTATCGAGACATCATACACTGCGTAATCCAGTCGCTGTCCGTAATGTCTATGTTGAAGTCGCCGACTTGTATATTTTGTTTGTTCTTGAACTTGGTTTCGTTATCGTAGTCGCAACATAGACATATGTTTCGCCTTTCTGGAGAGAATGCCGCGGACTTCTGAAGTTGTCGCCGACTCAAGCGCTTTAGAAAGCACTTCTTCAGGGTTGCTCGTTGAAGACAAACTGTCAGACACGACACCTTCCACATCCCACTGCGCACACCCTTCCGAATTTTGATAGCCAGATTTGCTGATATCTGGAACACAGTGGCTTTAATTATTATTCGTTCTCATTTTTATTAAGATATGTCACGAGTGTTTTGAGTGCTGCATGTGTCTTTTATCTCAGTCTTTATAATAGTAATTGTAATCGCAACATACACACATATGTTTCGACTAAACTGTTGCTATACCTGTCAACAATAGGAACGGTTACCGTGACAGCGGACAGTGAGAGTCGACGACAAAGCTAGGTCCAAAGGTGCTCGCCCCTAAAACGAAATTAACGTATCAGCGTAGCTTCCACTGGAAGCGCATTGCAAAAGAGACAGTGGAGGGGCTGATAGCAACTATGTATAGTGCTGGTTCTTGCTGTCTTGCTTTGGTTTGCAAATTTTCTTTTTCTAATTCTTTTTATATCTATTTCTCCGTTTCTTCTAGTATTCTTTTCTTTGTTTATTTCTATTTTATTATTTATTTATTTATTTATTTATTATCTCTGTCTCTTTGTCTATTTCTCACTTGGTTCATCCCTCTTTCTAGCCTTTCCTCTCTCTATCTCTCGCTATTTTTTCCCTCTCTTTCTCAATATTTCTACGCCAGGCTTTAGTCTCTCCCCCACCATTACACCTCTACTCCCGCTCACTTCCACTTCGCACCTCCTTGCTACACTATACTATACAAAGCTATGCTAAGCTCTGCTAACGTGCCTGGATAGCCGAGTGGTTAGGACACTCGCCTTCGGATCGAGGGTACGTGGGTTCGCATCCCGCCTCGTGAAGAACTTTTTTTCGGCAATAATTCTTTCTTTTCTGTTTCTTTATATATCTTTCTTTGTCTCTTTCAGCTTCTTTCTCTATTTCTTCACTTGCTCTCTCACCCATCAGGGTTATTACGGGCCATGCCGGAGAAATGGGCACACGTGTTCCGGGAGCAAGCAGAAGAGGACGAAGATGAAAAAAAAAGAATGTAGAGGGCGCATGCCGGTTCACGATGATCATTTCTGTTTCCTACAAACAAATTACGGCGTGCATAAACGGGCTTCGCCATTAAAAAAGAACGCTGCTCACAGGACCTTGGTAGATTACTCCTTACAGCGGAGAAAACGTGGACACTTTTCTACGTAAAGCTCCAACAAATAGCATGCCTGATTTGGACGCGGAGTTGTGTATTATGCATGCAGTTTCATGACGCCATTATGCCTCTGCTTTACTTACTAATGTTGTAAGAAACGTGTTCTTCCTCGCAGACAACGCGCTTTTGTTGCAGTATAGTCCTGAAAAGTTCTGCTACAAGGCGAGAACGCGGTAAAGATTCCGAAGTGTTCAAGAAAAGTGCGACTCAGGCAGCACACCGAGATAGGGAACATTACTGGTGCTCCTCACACACAACTATGTTGGGCATCTCCAAGACTCTGGGGCTAAATTAGGGTACGCCTCATTTGGCGTAAGTGGCAATTCCACGCACAACCAAGGTGGACAGCCTCCTGCTGCTCTGAGCCCACTTCAGCAGAACTCCTAACGGGCAGAACAAGAAACTTCTCGAAATGAAACGAGACAAAACTGAGAAAAATACGCCACGGTCATTTAAAACGTTGGACGCCTTGACTACGCTACTGTCGTCCACTCCGTGCACGTACGTCGTTTCTGTACTGCGTAGAAAGAAATCTCGTCTCTTGCAGAACACAGCGAATTTTTTTCTTAGTTAGCCAATACAACGTGGTCATGTTTACGCGGAGAGTTTATCTCATTTAATAATACAGCGTGCTTCGCCCGCATTTTTGAAACACCTACAGCTAGGGCTGAAGATGCAGTATAGGTTGTGACGTTACACTCAGTGAAAAACTCTTCATAATCATTGCGAAGCTCACTATAAAATTACTTGAAAACTGATTTAGAGCTGATATTGAAATCAACTGAAGCAATGTATAGAAAGAGAGAGAGGTTTATTGTTGCAGAAAAGCTAAGAGGTCGGCCTGAGTCAATCTTCTGGCCTGCTGCGTAGCGTTAGACAGGGGAGGGGCTGGTAAAGAGAGGAGAGAGATTGTGTTGATGATGATGAGGAGGAAGGTGGCGATGAAGCAAGACCTCGAATCTCCAGAAAATATTTACAGTCTCTTGTCGAGCTGGTAGCAGCTTATCAGAAGAAGCCAGCGTGTTGACAGGCGCCTGGGCAGATTCTTTACTGTCGAAGATATGAGGCGCTCCAACTATGTTATCCCTTCAGCGTCTGCTTTTGTATTCTGCCTGATATAGGACTGATATACTTGGATTCTTCCTGCCTTTTTCGGCACGTTGATTAAAATCAACTGCACATCGTGTTGTAAAATTATGATGCGTAAAATCAGCAACTTAATTAAAGCGTTTTTCCACGCATATGGCTTCTCGTTCAGGTATTACGAAGGCACTGTCGGTCTAATATTAGTAGCCTAAAACTCCTGCCTCTAGGTTAACCTTGCAATTGAAACTCTGTGGAACATGGTGAAGCGATTTTCCCAACCTGAACTTAAGCATGAAAACACGAAACCGGGCCCCATTATTGACGCTAGCTCTGCTAAGAAAACATTGCTAAACTATCAGTAAGTTTCCAATAGGCAATTCTAACATTGTGCCGTTTCAACATCTTCAGGTGTCTACAACTGACAAACAAGCAAATGCTTAAAAACTACTTAAAGAATTTCAATGACATCATTCTGTAAGAAAAAATACGCTCAGATGTCAGTTCTTTTCCTCTGAACCTGCATAATTGCCCCGTAAACCGTGCAAGTGTTTATGCGCAGGATTTTACAAATGGACTCCCTGGCTCAGGTATCCAATAACTGGAAACAGAGATGCAGTTACGGCTATGAAGTTATCAAGAATGAAAATTTACTTCCAACATCATTCTATGTGGTCTGCACTTTAATTTTTCAACGTAGAAAGTTGGGAGCAATGGGGATTACCCACTTAATTGTCTTCCTACGTAAACAGCGACCACCGATGCAGAAGCACGTATATACGTACGAAGCAGTAATTTCTTATATTGGTTTGCCTTTACGCTCCGTGTTTTGTAAACACGCTTTCCAGCAAGCGTCCGAATTAGCAACGAGGAGTTTGCCTAGATAATCGGATAAAGAAGTTCGTTGTTTGGACCTGCTCATTGTTGCGTTCAAGTGCACACTGACATGTAACGAACCACCGTCGTATTGGACAGAGCCGCGAAGCTCCTGCCAGCGATTTGAGCCACACGAGCGGCAAGAAAGGCGCAAAATTAGCTGCAAGCAAGATTAACGCCATTACCGGGAGATAACATAACACACGTGAGTGAACTAAGTCGTTCATTAAAAAGCTAGAACCAGTACTAACAGCGAAGTTGTTAAAGCTCGAGGTAAAACGTATGACCGAAAAAAATTATCGTCATAAACGGGTATGTACCACAGAAATTCGGTAAATCCCACTACTCACCACCACTGGGCCATTATATATAAAGAAGGCGACAGTAAGCCCAAACAAAGGTTATTATCACGGGTATGTGTCACAGAAATTGGGCAAATCCCACTACTCACCACTGGTCCAATACAAATGAAGAAGACAACAGTAATCCCAAGAAAGGGCTGCGAAGCGGCGGCGGCGAGTCGAAGACCCCGAGTACGTAGAACGAAAGAATACTAGGGAATGGGAAATGCAACGGCGGCTGCGAGAAGACCCCGAAGCGATAGAAGCCCTACGCCAACGACGAGGTGCCCGTAGATCTATGAGAGGTGCGAACGCTCTGTTTCAGTGTGAGTTTCTGTCTGGAGTTTGGCCATCCGTGTCGTGTCTGTGGCTGTCTGCGGTTTGAATCGAACCTCTATGCGCTGAGAATCAACCTAGAAACCACTTAGAATCACCTAGCCGTAGATTCACCTAGCTACCTAGAAGCTACCTAGAAACAACCTATCATCGCCTAGCTAAAGCCTAGCAACAACCTACAAGCAACCAGATTAGACTTCAGAATCGTCGAGTTTCGCTGTTTCAAGCCTTGCGCGAGTTAGTGTGACGTACAATGAACTTTATTAAGATAGTCCTGAGGAGCACCGCAGCCGTTCAGGGCGGCAGCGCCGCGGGCCGCTCCCACGTGGGGACGGGGAGGCCAAGCCTCACCGCCGCGCCGTGGGCCCTCTGGATGGTCCTTAACTGGTGTAGTAGATTCGAGCTCCTTAGCTCGGAGCACCACTCTTCTTCAGTGAGGCGTTGTGGGCCCCGTGAGGAGGGGCACCGCCAGAGCATGTGGTCTAAATTGCCTCGCGAGCCACAATCGGAACAGTCCTGTTCAAAAGCGTCCGTGTAAGAACTTAGGGCTTATAAACTAGGATAAGACCTGGTCTGCAGCATTCGAAGCGTGGCAGCCTGCGGCCTGGAGAGTTTCTCGTGCGGAAGAGGAAACGTTCGCCTAAACAGCTGTTAGTGCTTAGAAACCTCGTTGAACGCGAATAAAGGATCTCCAAAGACCTCCCCACCAGTCCCCGATGTACCGCCTCCATACAACCCGGCGCGTGTGTGGGCGACCTCGTTGAGGTTAGTCAGAGAGGATAAGTGCGACCCGAGATGAGCCGGAAACCACATGATGGTGTGTGAGGAAATGACTCTGTCACCTAGAATATGTGCGACCTCGGCGGAAACGGAACTTGATGCCAAGGCTCTAACAGCCGCGCGCGAATCGGTGTAGATTTGATGGCTATTCTTAAAAATAAAGCGAGAGCCACCGCGGCCTGCTCGGCTCTAACCGGGGTGGTATTCATGAGAGATGCAGAGTTGAGAACTGCGCCACTCTGGTCCATTAGGATGGCCGAAAAGTTTGCCGATCTGCCGAGCTTTGCCATTTTTTTCTTTCTTTTTTTCATTTCATTGTGCGTCAAGCGTTTCCATTCGAGCAATCTTTGAAAACGTCGCTGCGGTGCACATCAACTTTTACTCACAATTTACAGAAGCAAGAAATAACCTCTGAGATTATTTTTCTCTCCACCCCCCACATACATACATACATACATACATACATACATACATACATACATACATACATACATACATACATACATACATACATACATACATACATACATACATACATACATACATACATACATACATACATACATACATATATACATACAATTTGCTGTTCATTTCATAGGCACTCTTTTGCAAAGACAAAATTAAACACATCAATGTCATCAAAGGGCGTTCAAATATCAAACTCTTATCGTTTAGTGACCCATTGTACGTAAAGCAACAGATTGCTCGTTTTGTGCGTTGAGTGGTTTACTGTTATTTGTATAAAATGTCCTAAATTATGCTGTCGCTGCTTTTATTGTAATTTGTCTTACCTCCTATTCAAACCACCAGGCACGCAAAAAAACGCGAGGTGGTCCCTATCGGCGGCAAGTTGGTTTTTCGCCCAGCTTAATTAATTTTCATTTGTCATAATGGCTACACCGCATTTAAAAACTACAAATGATGTTGAAAATCAGTTCTGCGGAATCCCGCAAGGTGGCGGAAGCGGCTTTATTTCTGAGAAATCCGTATGGATTTCCTTGTGGCTTCGTGCTACAAATAAGGTGGTTGTCTCTTACCCTTTCTCTTCCCTTTCTTACAAATGATGTTCACTCGGCCTTCCTTGGTATCAACGTCTCTGAGCTTTATGAAGTTGTGATTTACGCAGCAACGAGACCTTAATTCATTCCCCTTCCTTTTCTGGTTCAGCATCGTAATACGACACCGATTTCTATTTCTGGTGTGGTAACAAACACCGGCAGAATTGCTGCCTTTAGATAGCGTGCGAGCCTTTATTTGTCGGATGCCAGTTAGTAAAGCGATCACGTGCGGCGTGATCATGCCTGCTGTACAAAAAAAAAGCGTTTAACATTTACTGTCATGGCAACGGCTGGCGCTGATGAACACTTCCAGAATCACACGCATAGTAATACCCATTAAAGTGGCCGCGGGCAATGACCGCCGCTGTAACTCAATTGTCAGGGCATCAGACGCGTTATCTGATGGATCCATGTCGCATCCTACCGTCGTCAAGTTTTTTTAGTACACTTTACTTTCTTTGCTTTTATGTCATATTCATTACAGTACAGTTAAAAGAATACAAATAACGCCCTTATACCTTGCTTGGCTTCACTGTCTTTTGGTTTCACTAAGTTGTGTCTAACAAACATACGAGCCTTTAACCCATCCCCTTTCTTTCGTTCTTCCACGCCTACCATATTGAGTCTCAAACAAATGTCTCATGAAAAAGTCCGTAATGGGCAACCGATTGCCACTTCCGGGGGCTAACAGACATCGGCAGTTTCTCCTAAGATTCACAACTTACGCGACTACCGCAAAATTGTCCTCAGTGACAGACCGTAATTGAGAGACGCTTGAAGTTTCAAAACATTTATCTGCGAAGAGCGTAGAAGAACGGCTGGGTCTGCTAATCTCCCACCTGACTCATAATTCTGAATTAGCGACAGCTTTGCGCCCGTATAATATAAGGGCTGCGCTCGAGGAGTACTCTCACTGTTTACCGAAGCTTCAAACAGAGACGTGAGACTGCCACATCGAATATTTTCAAAGTTTGAGGCTGGTAGCGCGTAGTATGAATGATTCATCGATGCATACGGAAGCTTTTACGGGGGGGGGGGGGAGATTGTTTCTTGCGGCCATGTCATATAAAATTGGGGTGACTAATGCGGATGTCGAGCGTTTTCTGCAAGTGGAGCGCGCACGACCGCAATTTGCATTGCGAGCGAATCCCTTCTATGGATCCGCTGCGTGCGGTTTACATCAATTATCTGTGGCTTTCCACGAGCCATTTGGAAAGCATGTGAATTGACCACTTAATTGGACTCTGCCTCAGACTATCTGTATGACTTGCCGTGGTCCAATTACCGCACTACTAGGGCCTCGAAGTGATGGTTAGACTGGGGTAATTAATTGAGCAGTCTTACTGGGAATCCTAATAAATGCGATGCATAGGTACTACTGAAAAATGCCAATCACGTCAATGTGCCACTCACGTGATCTAAATTTGATCTTACTTTTGTTTTCTCGTTAATTTTTAGTACAGACAACCACTTGGCAACAGGAGCGATCATATTTTGTAAATATATTTATTTCTTTATACTCTCACCCCCGTGAATTTGGTAGAGGTGCGCGATAACAACACGAGCGCTATTCCATTCGTGACAATAAATATCTTGAAAAATTCAGGATAGCCATAATTCCGAATAGAATTTAAAAAAATATGAGTATATTTCATGGATCAGGTGAAAAAGAAGAGAAAACGTTTCCAAAGTACGCGATCAACACAAGGATGAGGATACCGGAAGAATGTAGCGTAGTTCAAAGATGTCACGACCAAAATCAGCTAAATATCTAGCTGCGAGATCCGTGATCATCTCACATACTAACCACTGTGCAATAGGAAACTGCAATGAGGTATTGATATTTAGTGAACACTCAATGAGCAGCTCACTCACTGGCTGTTATGTTGGTAAAGCTTACCCTGTCTATAAAATAATCTATTTTCTTAGTTCAAGACGTAATATTAACCCACCGAGATTTTTTTTAGCAAAAGGAACACAGAGCGAAAAGAGTTAAAAAAGGGTACAGTGTTCAAGAACTGAAAAGCGACATCGAAACAGTTATTGCAGCGACTGGTATGCGCAATTGCTCGAGATAGCCGTGTCACGTCGCTGCAAATCTGACCGCGTAAGTGTCAGTGTCTGACTAGAAATTACGCCGATGTGACACAAGCTGAGGATGGTCGCAACGAAGCTACGTGCATTGCCTCGCCCTAATTTGTCACTTCTATATCCATGAAGGCTGTACCTGTCATGGGAGCAGCGTGGCATCATGTGCTGGCAGTTTACAAGTCTGCAGGAACTGGAAACGAGATAACGCTTTGGGTACGTTGATAAGCAACGATGATCGAGCGTTGTCATTTCTGTACAAAGCGATCTTAATATCAGATAGATATAATTAGGCGCTAGCGATATATGTGCCTCCAGAAGGCACCTCCATTTGTTTAATACTCAACATTTCTGTCAGAACCACCAGTTGCATGGACGGATTATGAGTCCAACTGCAACGTTTAGCGCAGTTTGCCAATGCAACGGACACTAATGTACGTTAGGCCTATAATGCATGCCCTACGGTCTGTGTGATATCTGTACACCGAATACTCGGTAACAGTTCAGGTTCATCACGCGAAACGAATTGGTGGTGAGATGTACGACTGTTATACTTTAGGTGTAGGCATTCAGGGGCTCACATATGCGAGCACATTATATCCGCATTACGGTGGGAATCTTTCCGCAAACCTATTACGTGGTCGTAATTGGATTTCCCAGAAATTCTAGCACGGGCGTGTTCGCTCTGTACACCATGGATGCATCACTTGTTTGGACAGCGTACAAGCATATCTAATGCCGGAGCAAGGGCGTGGTGACGGGAAGAAATATCACGTCCTCAGGCGAGCGCTTCCCACCGAATGAAAGTTGTTTCAACAGTGTGCTTTGCAAGCTGATTCCCAAGATGTGTAATGGAGGCGAGATGGCGTTATCTCATTACTGCAGTAGCGAGCAGCTGTAAGTGTCAACAACTCATACTCGCACATCCACTTAGTGCACTCCCTGGTCACTTGTCGGCAGGCTTTAATTAGCTGCCGCCACGTTTCTCACTTGGGAGTGAAAACTTATGCTCCAAATTCTAGCCTGGAAAAAAAAAGTACGGCGTGTTTGCAAACATACCTTGCGCACAATGTGCTGCGTTCGTAATTTCTCTCATGCGGGGACGCGCCTTACGGTTTAGAAAATTGCGAGACACTGCTCCGGCTTCCACGATAGCGCAAAAAAAACTATTAAGTGTGCTCGAGACGCAATTGCTCGCAGTTTCCAAAACGTGCTCAGCTGTCCGTGAATTAGACGTAAGTCATATATAGTTAAGAAAACAGGAGCTGTGCTGCCCAGAAAGGAAAAGACACATGTGAAATAGTGCGAGCTAATATTCCTCACATATATATCTGTTTGTATTACGAAATCGCATTAAATATACGCATTTATGATGATACAAAAAGGTCAGTTTAAATCTGATATTTTGAGAAGTAGGCCCTCAATTTTTCTGTTTTGATGAAGAAAGTATAATTTCTTTATTGCGTAATAAATAATGTTTTCTACTTTGTTTCTACGTTTCTACGTTTCCTCGATACACGAGAGGGCCACACGAGTCTCGAGGAAAGGGCTTGACGAAGTATTTGACAGGATTTTCACGTTATTCATGTCATGACCAGACATTCATATTCGTCAAGCCCTCTCAACCTCGCATGCTAATTTTGGTGTACACCAAGTTAAGGAGGCGATCACGAGAGCACGCAGACGTAGGCGGCTAGATAGATAGATAGATAGATAGATAGATAGATAGATAGATAGATAGATAGATAGATAGATAGATATATAGATAGATAGATAGATAGATAGATAGATAGATAGATAGATAGATAGATAGATAGATAGATAGATAGATAGATAGATAGATAGATAGATAGATAGATAGATAGATAGATAGATAGATAGATAGATAGATAGATAGATAGATTTAATATCTGGCTAGAAAAAAGACAATTACGAATTCCGTGCTGACTGATGAGCCCATACCTCGAACGATATGCATCCAATGAGCGAGCGTCGAGAAGCTTACTCGTGCCTTTATTACCAAATTAGAACAAACCCCGAGAATAGATTGAAATCGCTTCGTCCACCTCCTGCCAGTCTTACCCGCCTAGTCCAATGGCCACCAGTACAACATCGTTTGGAAGGCATCCACCAATATAATATAAAAAAATAGCATGGTACATACCGCGCACACCATATTCTGCTGAAATCTGCAAGAACAAGCTTAAAAGAAGAGTTCTATAAATGATATCGAAGTGTGACACGGCGTTCGGGAACGAGAGAAATGAAGCGATGAAGAACAGACATCTGGGCGAGTTGGATTCTATTCCTCTTCGCCTCTGTCCTCGTTGTATCTCGCTGAATCTCGCTCTCTCGTTGTATCTCGCTGATAGATAGATAGATAGATAGATAGATAGATAGATAGATAGATAGATAGATAGATAGATAGATAGATAGATAGATAGATAGATAGATAGATAGATAGATAGATAGATAGATAGATAGATAGATAGATAGATAGATAGATAGATAGATAGATAGATAGATAGATAGATAGATAGATTAGATAGATAGATAGATAGATAGATAGATAGATAGATAGATAGATAGATAGATAGATAGATAGATAGATAGATAGATAGATAGATAGATAGATAGATAGATAGATGAACGATCCAAGTGCCTAGGGTTCTCTAAGAACTACTTCGCATTTAAAAAGAGTGCGTATTTGAAGTCGGACATTGCGCAGCAGTTTTCTAGAATACATGCTTTATTTCGCGCATAGGCATTATTTCCTTTGTGACAGACAGGACTACCTTACATTGTGAAGTTATTTCTAGTAGTGCGGTAGTGGAGAGCAATAAGACGACGGGGAATCTGGCTTAATAAACGAGCCACATTGCAGATTTGTTAACCCTAAACGCAACAGTATCAGTCCTCGCAATAAAATTTGTCTGCGCAGCGGCACGTTTCGGTGGCGCAAGACATATATTTGGGTTTTTCCTTTTCTTCAGATACCCCTTTTAGCTCTTGTGATATTTTGCTTCTTGTAATTGGATAGCTTTGGAACGGGTCGTGTCTGTCTTTTCAGGATGGGTCGCTTACTTCCCAACAGCTCATTCTGAATCGCTTGCTTTCTTCAATGGGCCATTATGTGTTACAGCTTTATTTAATACGATTGAATTTTACGTTGCTTTTCGCGCACAGTCACATAAATTGCGAATAGTGCTGGATTTACTTAGGAGTTTTTCTCATTTTTCCTTACCTGCCTACTAATCAAGACTGGATCACCGTGATAGGCATGAACCATTCTTTAGAAGAAAACAAAAGAGTAGTAAAATGAGCACAAATGTAACAAAAGACAGACAGAAAAATCAAGTGATACAGAACGACAAATTTTCAGCAGTGGAGCTATTCAAGAGAACGTCTGAACTTTCAATAAATATTGAGGCGGCGTTTACTGCGGCGTACATTGAGGCTATTGAGGCGGCGTTTACAGTTGCTTCCGAAGAAATGACACGACACTCCATTACTACAGGAAGAGTTGAAAAGAAATAGTGAGAGAAGTCGAATGAGGCTTGAAAACAAGTCGAAAGCAAATTCGCGCGGGTAGACAACATTATATTGCTCGCACAGTCTGAATGCTAGAGGCTCTCGAGAATGAAATACTTGTGCATATTTCCGTTTCGTGCTTCATATTTTGTTGAGGCAAGGCTTTGTTCTGCTTCAACGTGTAGAGATGTCCGCGTAGAAAGGTGCCATGTAGTCGCGCAGATTGCACTTGCAGGTTAGGTTCAAGATTAATAGAAATGCGACGGTATATGTCGAACAAGAGAGCGCGTACGTACGAGACCCCGGTGGGGGATGTGTCTGACGTCATAAATCACTACGTGTCCTTTAATCATGCGGACAGCAGATGTCCACTGATCTTCTTGGGCGACAAAGAAGGTAAAAAAAAATGAAACTCAAGACGACATGAACACGGTGCAAGTGATGTCTGGTGTGGATACCAGGACCGTTCAGAACAAATTGCATATCGGCTGCAGTTCCGCAGACGCATTATTGTTGTGTTCCGAGAATTACTATGCTTGCTGTAACCGCAAAGGGTATCGCTCTAGTTGCCTGTGTCTCAGGGGCCAGTTTCGCCAAACGTGCGCGCAGCATATATTGAGGTAAACCACCGGCTGGAGCACTGCAGACGTGATCGGGGTGGGATAAATTGCCGAAGTTTCCATTAAATCGCACAAGGCTTCAAAAAGAGAAACTGGACGATTCTGAAGTCTAATCTAGTTTCTTCTAGGTTGTTGCTGGGCTTTAGCTGGGTTGCTCACCACACTGACGTCCAAACTCCTTATCCGAACGTTCGCACCTCTCATAGATCTACCGGCACATCGTCATTTGCTAAGGGCTTCCATCGCTACGAGAGGAGCCCGCAGCGATGGAAGCCGTTGCCTTTCCCATTTACTATTATGTCAGCCTCGGACAAGTCGTGCCAAGCCTGAAGGAAGAGCGCAGCTAGGTGACCTTCTTTGTTTCTGATTATTTTTACCTTTATTTCTTCTCTTTCTTTTTCTTTGTTTCTTGTATCTCTATTTTGTGTCAGTTTCTTTCTATTTCTTGCTTTCCATTTCCTTCTCTTCCTATGGTTTTATCTCTTTATTCCCAGTATACCTCTCAATTTTCTTTTTTTACGTAGCTTTCTCTCTTTCTCGCTTAGTGAACGGGTAGTGAGTGCTGTGATTTGCCCAATTTCTGGGACACATACCCGTGATGATAGCCTTTTCTTGGGCTAGTTCTTGCCTTCTTCATTTTTAGTGGACCAGTGCTGAGTAGCGGGATTTGCCAACTTTCTGTGGCCCATGACCGTTCATGATTACGATAGTTTTCTGATAGGTCGCATAAATTACGGCTACCTTAATTAAACAGCTTAGGTGTTAAAAAAGGAAGCTGTAAACTAACCGTACACATTCGCGAAGAAAAATAAAATAATCAACTATTCATAGACGTCGAACGATCAACTCACAAAATACCAGCTTTTTAAAATTTGATTTTCTTCCTTTCTTCGACAATACCTTGTTTAGGACATGATAGATTTGTAACAGCAACACTGTAAGGTACCCTACACCAGCATCTATGGTGAGCGTATCAACCAGCATTTTTTTACCCAACCAAATCAATCCAGCAGACACTTAGGTCAGGGGAAGCATGAGGGCCACAAGGAGCTCACGGTGCTGTCTGTTATTCGCGCTTCAGATCTGCTGAAAAACTCAGCGCTTGGCTGTGAATCTTGGTACTGCACTGCTATTGTCGAGGGTGCGGCTTCGATTCCCGGCCATGATGGCCGCATTTCGATGGGGTTAGACCGCAAAGCACACCAATGTAGTTTTATTTAGGTGCGCGTTCAATAACACCAGCTTGTCGAAATTAATAGGGAGTCCCCCGCCAAGGCATGCCAGATCATCATATCGTGGTTTTGGCACATGAAACCCCATGAATAATATTCTTAACTATGAAAGTTATAGAGCATCCTGTTATGTAGAAAACAGTATTAGTAAGGAGCTCATTTATTTTGGCAAATAAGGTCGCGCGACAGGACCATTTTTCATGTGCGTATGGGTTAATACCGCAGCGTGCATCGCATTGCCGATCAACAAAAAGCTGCGTCATGGCGCCGACAGAAATCCAACCAACAGTTGGGTGCTTAGGCGACTCGCCGCGTGATCTCGACTTTGCCAGCGATATCAGTCTACTACGTGTTCAAACGAAGCAGATGTGCCAACGACACTCTCTCCCTTTTGACGTCTGCTCTGAAAAGCTAAAGCTTAACGAAGGCGGTGAGCCCAGCGCGAGGCAAGCCGACACTCGCTCGCAGAGGGCCGGACTGCAGGAGTGACCGGGTCTGCTTTCGGAGTGAGCAGCGGCTGTGCAGTGTACGAGGGGAAGGAATGTCTTGCAAGGGTGTAGTCGCCTAACTAAGAGTGTCTATAATAATAGTAGCTGTCACTGGAACTTTGCGAGTAGCGACTACAGCACAGGATACAGCTCGTTCCTATTGCAGCTAGGACAGTTGTGTCGGAGGTAAGCTACCACTCTTTACGAACCTCCTTGTCTTCCACATATTGTTCACTGCCATTTTCGAGCGTAATTGGCTGAACCTTGTTTTGTGAGGAATAAAGAGCGGAAACAAACAGGGCCCGTGTTCACAAAAACGACTGAGGCTAAAAGTTTTTCAAAGAGAATATTTGAGGCAGTTGCGATGCTGGACATATCAATAGTGAAGCCGGCTGACTGACCAATGGCAAGGTGCACTTACAAAATCGAAGTTGTGTGAATTTGGCCCCAGGTATCCTGAATTTCCGGACGAAAGACAGTTGTGAAGAAGGGTAGTGTGAAGGTCGTGCCCTAGCAGTCCACTTTTGTTCTGTTCCCAGTAGGTCTCGCGACTTAAGCTTGGTGTTTATTCGCTAGAGAAACGAGCACAGAGAGCATACAATAATGAAGGAACCGCTCACAATACAAACTTTCCCAGTGCTTTGGTGTGTCTTGTCAGTGGGTAATTATTGGCCATCGTGTCGTCCATTGGCTCTCGCAGTAAACCTCTTACCCAGAAATAGTACGGGCCATTGAATTTACCGCCGCGATGGCCTCAGCGCCAGTCTTACAACCACTGATCAGGTATAGCGACTACATATGACCCAAGTAGCACATTCTTAGTGAACGGAGGCAGCCCCTTCGCCCTACTTTTTTTTCGGCGTCTCGAAGTCAATCGCTTTGAATTTAATTCCTAGAGACACCCATGGAGGATGACCAACAAGTCCCCCCACTGCAGGATAGGCTCACCGCAAAGAATGATGTGTGGTTATATTTGAAAGCTGCCGCTTTCTCGCTTTGCAGCATATCTGATCAGAACAACGGCTTTTTTTTAAAGTCTTCCCTCGGGCATAATAATGATTGATTCAGAAATACACATAAATTTGCGTCGTGGATGATGGTTTTTCTTGCCATTCGTGGGGTGGCTCGTGGCATGGTTGGCTATAATATGTGACATACCCCAAACCGCACCTTAAAAAAATATCACTTGTTTCCCTGCGGTAGATCACGTGGTTACTGCCACCATTACGCGTTCGTGCGTCGTATTCGTGAGTTTTATTGCAACACGGATGTTTGAGCAACTCACGCTAGTTTCTCCTGTACTATATCGGCTGCTTTGACTCACAACAGTTTTTTTGAATTCAGACGTCATGTTTTCACTTCTATGTGTGAGGGCGAGATAGGGAGACAAGGCACATATTTTTGTTGAGCACTAGCCACAGTAAAGCACTTTAAAGTATACGGCGCCCACATAGCAAGTATTTCGTAACGACGTCATAAATACATAACAAATACCGTACAAAACAACCGAAATTGAAAATCACCGGCTAATCGCGCCGAAAGAAGGAACACTGAACGGAAGCGATGCCACCTTGATCAATTCCTGTCATATATCAAAGTTAATATCTATGGATCCGCCCATCGCCCACGTCTTCCTATTTTCCTGCCTCATAATCTCGGGCGTACGCGTTCCACAAGTTGGACCGAGTATTCGCGTGCGTGACTGGCTGCACCACCACCGCGGGTCACGCCGGGTTCCGTATTGTTTTCCTTTTTTTCTTTCGTTCATCTTCTATCTTCTCCTTTAAAAACTCTCCGGAGTGGCTGGTCGTCGCCTTTGTTCCCGCTTTCACGACGGTGATGGATCGAGTCGCGTTGCCCACCGCTGACGTGACGAGCTGTGTTTTCCGCTGCGTTCCATCTCTCGTTCACACTGCGGCACTGCTTTTCGTGGGGACCTCCAGCGTCGAATGTTTTCCTTTGATCGCATACTTTAGCTTCTTACTGTTGTTTATGTTTTGCCCCACGAAGTTTCTTGCTTTTACCGCGACTTGTAGCTGCGTCAGTGATGCGGCGCGGTTCTGCTTTCTTTTACACACGCAGTCGATGCCTTTGTCTCGCTATTTGCGGAGAGATGACGACAATGTGGCCTGAATGCGTGGTTTCTCACTCTTATTTGATGTATATTTATTTCTTTTGGGTCGAAATGCTGAAGCTCTCTCCTCTCTCAATATTTGTTCTTGTTAAGTTCACCTTGATACAGAGAAAAGCAACGCGGTTTAACACGGATACGCAAACCTATATTTATTTGTAGGAACTGCGCACGTTTGGTGATAAGGTGCTGTTTAATAGACGCGAAAAGTGCGGTCTCACGAAACAGTGCAGCATTTCTGCGGAGATCCGCGTTGGTGGCTCAGTCACTATGACATTAAGCCGCGAAAAAGAGGAAAGGAGATAGGAAAGTGAAGAAAAAAATTGACGAAGACTTGGACAAAAATAGGTAAACACACACACACAAAAAAAGGAACGCTTATAGACGGATGGCCAGATCTGTTTGGTCCATAAAGGTCAGCAGAGCTCGATGGGCCTGGTCGCGTCGAGATACACAACCTCTCGGAAAGAGGTAATCGTCGATGGTCGCGCATTTAAGTCCGAGGAATTTATATTCCCTCCTTTCCTCTTTTTCTCCTCCTAACTTCCTTTCCTCTGTCTCTTCCCTCCTCCCGAAAGAGCAGGCAGGCGTTGTGCCCCTCTTGGTGGCAGTTGCCAGCTTGCTCTCTCCCTCTTTTCTGTGTGTCCTTGTGCTTGTATGTATACAAATCAAATAAATAAATAAGCCGCGAAACAAGAGGCCGTGAGTTGGATTCTTCCTGTTGCACCTCGTCATAAGGGCCTCATTTGGAGGGAGTCGAGAAGAACGGCGGGGGTGGCGGGTAGGGGGCGCTGCGATAGCCTATAGTTCACTGAACCCTAATGTGATGAGCCCCTAATCGAGAAACCTGCGAACGCCTATTCGTACGCTGGTGACGCGCGTCTACGCACCGTGCAACCTTTGCAGTCCGCCATTTCTCTCTGACTGAGTGTTAATACCATCCGCGCCACACGCACTGACATCGAAAGCTGAAAATAAAGAGCATATAAAAAAACGCGAGATTTTTCTTTCTTCAAGATAGTTTGAGAAGGAAACGCTTTCTATAAATGAAATATATCGAGAGGAAATGCGAGCATAGGGGTGATAAATTTTAGGCTGGTCGTCGGTGACACCCTGCCTTTTTTGGAAGAAAAACTAATGCAGCATTCATTTGTTTTCGACAAGCAATATTTGGTTTTATTGACGGTTCTCTTTTTTCTTCATAGCCTTTCAAGCGATTTCCTCCTACGCGATCCCGTGTTTCGTGACACCTGAAGCGCGACGCCCAAGTAAACCTGCCGGGCTGCCACGTCACAATGATTTAGGTATTCGCTGGGAAGCGTGGCACTCGTTTCTCATAATTCATTTTCAATTTATGGGGAGCGTTTTTCCCTCCACTCCTTTCAGCGCACAAGCCCGTCGTATTAATGTTTACTTTGCTTCTCTGGTGTGAGCAGAAGTCAAGCATCCGCCCACTCGATGTAATATTTCTTGTCTGTCTTTTTTGTCTTTTCTCTTTCTTGTTTAAAATATTTACGTTGCTGCCAAGATAAAAGGTGCCTTACTCCCCGTTTCGAAAAAAAAGTATCTTGCAGTCGTTCATCTTAGCCAGCAATTTCCTTTTCTACGTTCACTTTCCCGCAATTCATTCTACCCCTTCGCTTCTTTAATTCAGGGATAATAATTCTTTATTCTTTATTCACTATGTCTATGTATCCTGCAGATATCTGGTGGTTTTTCTGACAATACTTACTATTGATATGAACCGCTTATCTTGCTGACGAAGCGGAAAAGGAGCAGCTGTTCTCTGGTTCGCGATTTTGGTTGTTGTCGCCACTTTCCCTCTCCGCATGTAAATATTGCAAAGAAACTCATTTCCCCACGTCTCCCCGTGACACTATTTGAAAATCATATAGCATTATTCGAGCTCTTCAGTTCGATAAACCCGAAGCGGTGGATATGACTTGCGATTACCTAAGGTTAAATACTTAGCTTTTGAATTGCTTCCTTGGTGGTAAATAATGCAAATGGCGAATTTCAGTCGCTAAGATTGCAAGGATTTCACTTGGACTGAAATATGAGGGTGGTACGGATTTAGATATATGTGCCATAAAACTCGCAGTCAGCGTGCACTGCAGTTTTAAACCCATTGAGTTTAAAATGAAATGCCGACTCGTACCGTGACGCACAAACATAACTGGAATGCCGTGCAGTTTATCGTGCATTTTCGGAATATTTCAAAACAGGCGTCACCTTGAAAATGGTTTCATATGCAAAATGGATACACGTTGCGAATTTACCAGCCCGAACTTGTGATAGCGCCGTGAATTATTTAGTTACAAGTGTAATTAGTGATTTTGCTAGTTAGCCGATTACATTTACTATATATATTCATAGTGCAACGAACGTCCGCCGCTCGTAGTAATTTGGCTCGGGGAGTTTAGTTGTGGTGCCGTATGCCAATTATCAAAGGTGCTGTATTTTCTAATGACACAACCGGCATATTATGCAGGCAGTAAGCGCAGGCCAAGGAGCATTACTCTGGCGCACGATTTTGCTAAGAAAGAAATTTTTCTTGCCAGTAAGCGACGTATCGTAAATAGAGAGAGATTGAATTCATCAAGCATTCTGTTGATTGCTTTTTATGACTGCTCTAGCGTTTGTGTTGCTGGTACTTCTAGCAGTAGGAGTGACTGATGTTATCTCGCAGTAACACACCTTGCATAACACCTTTTTGCTTGCAGGTCCATAAGAGAGAGAGAGATAAAAGCGAAGGAAAGGCAGGGAGGTTAACCAGGTTGCACCCGGTTTGCTACCCTACACGGGAGAGGGGGAAGGGGAGAAAAAAGAATAGATAGAGCAAGGAGGAAAGAAGGAACA
Organism: Rhipicephalus sanguineus; assembly: GCF_013339695.2. NCBI lineage: Eukaryota > Metazoa > Arthropoda > Arachnida > Ixodida > Ixodidae > Rhipicephalus > Rhipicephalus sanguineus. The sequence goes on along the minus strand of NC_051180.1, from coordinate 65,628,267 downwards.
AGTAATACGCGCACAGTGTTCACCGCACACACACAGACGGTCACAACCGAGAAATATTTGACATCGCTTCCTCTGCGGTTGTCTAGAAGTAGGCGTTAACAAAGGCTTGCAAGGACTGGCTCCAAGGAATCCAGAACTTGCAGAGCACATTGAGCTGACGGAGTTGTCATTCCGTTGAGGAGAGTGCGCATCGTGGTCATGAGAGACCTCAACACAGCGAGGACTTGTAGGTTTTTGTCGTGGCAATCATCTGTGGACGATGATGTACATTGCGGGCCATTCTGCATCGGCTCTTTATGACTGCGCAGGGGTGGCAGTGAGGGCCACGCGACATCCGCCGCCGCTTTCAAAGCCTCTGCGTCTTTTCGGCTCTCCGACTGTGATGCAGTGGGCGGTGGTGGTGGCGGCAGTGGTGGTAGCTGTCGCTTCGGAGAAGTCTGACGGTCTGTCGGAGTAGGAGATCGCGTTGTCCGTCCAGATCGCACCGCAGTAGCCTTAGACGGTCGTCGCCGACGCGAATAGACAACGACGTCCATAAGAATTTGTAGGGAATGCATATGCGTAGGGGGTGTATATATCAGGTGGGGAAAAGCAAAAAGGAATAAAAAAGAAAAGAAAGCCGGCAACTACGCGTAGAGCTTACGGGAAAGTGCAGAATCGTTCTCTGCGGTGCTTTCGAATGTCTGTACTAACTATTACGGCGATGTTAAATATGACCTCTTATATTTCGTTCCTGTCGAGTGCAAATTAAATCGTTTGTCTTCGCTGGCAAGAATGTTAATTCTCTGCCGCATCTCTGGGCCAAGGGCGACTGCAGTGCGCTTCCGTAAACGTTGGCTGTTCTGCAGGAAAGTCGAAATCATTATTCACAAACTTCTTTTTTTTATTGAAATGATGAAATAGGAGATGTTGCTGCCATTATAGTGGCACCGGCTACAACTTCTCGCTCAGAAGACAAAATATGTAGTAACAAAAATAATAAGGGCACAAAATGCAATACAGTAGAACACATAGGAAAATTCTGTTGTATAGTTTAGAAAGTGACTGGTTGGAATAGGCTGATCTCAGCTTCATTAAGTGCGAATCTAATCTGAATAATGGCTCGTAAAAAACTTACCAGAAAAAAAACGCGTTAAAAATAGCCGACTTAAAGCTCTAGCACTGCATACCCCAATATATTGTTCTTAAACCGAATGTTAGTTTGCTATTTCCAAGATCCTTAAAATTGAGGAGCATGCAATATAATAAATGACCTAATTCGAATTCAGATTCTCAGTAAAGTATTCCCCCTTTGTTCATTTTTCTTCTGGTTATCTGCTATTAGCCAAAAGGCAGATATTAGTAGTTCTACGTAGCCAAAAAGCATTAGTCAGAAAAGTTAAGTAACCCCTGTCTTTTGTGGACTGCCTGTATATATATATATATATATATATATATATATATATATATATATATATATATATATATATATATATATATATATATATATATATATATATATATAGCTCATTGCTCCATCCAACTTGAGCCGGACTGGGAATTTCACGTCCACTTGACTGGCTGCCGCAACTACTCCGAATTAGTTGCAGCCGACATTCAAGTGCAATATTTCCAGAACTTATCAAAATCAAAAGCGCCCTTGCAATATTGTGCTGTAATTTCAAAAAAAAAAGCAGCAAGGGGCAGATGGAAGCTTGCGATTAGAAATTCGTAAACGGGGGTGTTTGCTGGAGCCGACGTTTCGACAAGTGGACCTTTTTTTTTTTCTTGTTGCAGCCATGAGCCTTGAGTTGCAGCCTTGCAGCCTTGAGTTACACCCTCCCTCTTTTTTCTTTTTAGTTGCAGCCATGAAAAAGACAGGTTCACTTATCGAAACGTCGGCTCCAGCGCAAACCCTTGTTTACGAATTTCTCATGTATGGTAAATTGTAATTTAAGACGGAAAAAAATTTGCCAAACATGAAGAATAACAGCCGCACTATAGAACGGGGACTTTTCGAGAATGTGACGCTGCCCGCGGAAAAACGAACTTGAGGCGAGCGCGAGCGAAATGTTCTTTTCGTTCTTGTTATTGCCTCTGAGTCTATTATCTACCCGAATGCTCTCATACCATTCATCCTCTGAAAAAGACTCTTACCATCTTCATTCGTCCTACCTACCTTTCGTTCTGTCCTCTCGGCACTGTTCAAGTTCAGAGTCGGGTGCATTCGCACGGAACACAGTGCTAAGCCCTCGATGCGGGTTGGGGTGATTTGCAATCGTTGGGTGCTGCCCGCGCTCTCGCTTTGCATATGATTGGGGTTTTCGCGGGTGAATGGCCGCGGTCGGCGCTCCAATCGCCCGCATGAGAGCGCTAGCCATATCCCCCACTCGCACTGCATAATCATATAAAAAAACACTGATAGGAAATGAGAAGAAGAAAAAGTAAACGCGGCGCAGCGGTCGCCGCCATATTCGCAGTGTTGGGAGCCGCCGAAGTGGAAACCACAGAGAAACGGAAAGCAAGCAGTACACGCATAGGCGGCCTCGGTGAAAGGAATCCATGGCCACGCATCGAAGAGCCGCTTCTCTTCCGCAACGATACTTTTCTCGCATAGCATGCGTCCTGCCTTCCTCTCACCAGTGTTCGCCTTCGAGTATGATAAATCTTCCTGAGGGTGCTGTCGCTCCGTGCCTTACCGTCCTCCTGCCGTTACCTGACCGAAGAGCCCCTACTTTGTAGGGCCTAATAACCTTGACCATTCGAGAAAAACTATCGGTCACTCTCATGCAACAAAAAAAGTGTGCCGTTGGTGTGGAGAAAAACTAGGAGTGAGCATTTCGTCGCGCAATCAGCCTTGGCAAGCAGACTCTTTCGAGAAGCGATTCTCGTTGATTTTTCACGCGAGTGAGACAGAGGGAGAAAGGTAAATGAAAGACAGGGAGGTTAACCAGAGGTAATCTCCGTTTGGCTTGTACTTGGGAAGAGGAAAATAGTATCAGACGACTGCGTGATCTCTGCCACTCAGGCTAATGGCTGAGCATGTTTCGTTCCTCATCACTCAATGAGGATTTGTTCGACCGGCATGGTGTAGAGCGGGTGCTATATGCAGTGACACAGCTATATTGCAGCTTCTCTGCTAACATTCGTGCTCTTTCCTTGTTTGTCTGCTTCCCTATTTCCCCTTTGTGCCTTCCGCAAGTTCAAAATAAATTAATGCTTCCAGAAACAGTCATAAATTTCATTTCTTATTTCTCAATAATGTCGGATATCAGTGGCGAATTTTGGACAGTATGAGGAGCTTAAAGAAAGTAAGAAAATCCCCTGGAACGGAAGAAATTTAAGGTAGGCGTAGCAGGATATTCCGGTCGGTTTTTGAAAGTGTTTTTCTGGCTTCAACCGCAATTATTCGACTAGTTCGCCATATAATGTCAGCACAACAAAAAGAAAAAAGTCCACGTTAACGAAAATAACACTACTTCACTCGGCCGGATACAGCATGCTGAGAGTTCGTTACGTTTTCAACCACAGCCTAGCTTGCGAAATTTCACTTCGCCATCTAGGTGCCTAGATTGGAGTATTTCGACTTCCAAACCAACATCGTTTGTCTTTTAAGAGTTAACAGCGTCCGTCGTTATTACGTTTACGTTCAAGGCACGTGTTTAGACACATGTAGCAGTAACTAAGAAGAAGAAGAAAGGCAGCAGTATAAAGTTTGTGTGTACTTGAACAAAGACATTAGCGTAGCAAAGCCGCGTGTCTATCAGGTATGCGCGACACTGGGTTCCAATTACTTATTGGATTTCTTTATAGTTCCCCAGAAGATTAAATTCTTATTGTATACAGGCAAACTGCATGTGGTGCTAATTTGTTTGGACGGCGTGGAAATTGGCCTCTTGTCGGGAGGGCATTTGGAGCCGATCACGAGTAGTACTCGACTCTTGACGGAATCTAGCTCGCGTAATTGAACTAGCTCACTCGCACGTCTTATAGACGCATTCGCCGAGCCCTGTGACGCAACCCCTATGGGAATAGCTATGCACCGTAAGTTGAAATAAGCGGCTTGCTTACGGATTAGGCCCGAAACTAGGAGCCCTCTTTATTGGCTCAACGAACTTAATCTCTATAAGCTCTTACGTAGCGTGATCGCCTTATTTGTAATGAGCGCTGTGTTGAGAAGCCCCGCTTTGCCGAAGTGACCAGAATAGAAATGCGTTGAGCGGGAGGGAGAGCGTTCTGTAATTTTCCTTGACCGCTTCAGAACACACGCGGTGCGCGCAGGAAGCCCGCTGTAACTTAGAGTGGTCACTAAGCACTGATGTCGCGAACAACTCGTTGTTATGAATAAATGCAATCGCACCACTGTATCGCGGCATGAACAAAGAGTCGTCGTGTGAGTTTAAATGTTTGAACTAGATGCCTTTGCTCATACTAGGTGATTATTTATGCGCAGAGCGGTGCAAAACCTTACAGAGTAACTCGTGTGAACCATACTTTCAACTGCGAAGTTACTGTTCACAAAATGTGATCACATCGTCGTACTCCTTCAATTGTAAACCTAAACTAACGAGAGGTAAATTGAATTTAAGTTACAAAGCGAAGTTTAAGAACTGTGCGCCTTATTCAGCGTTTGATATCAATTTTTCAAGCGCGCACATATTTCTTGGTTTATTTTACACAGTGTGTGTGTGTGTGTGTGTGTGTGTGTGTGTGTGTGTGTGTGTGTGTGTGTGTGTGTGTGTGTGTGTGTGTGTGTGTGTGTGTGTGTGTGTGTGTGTGTGTGTGTGTGTGTGTGTGTGTGTGTGTGTGTGTGTGTGTGTGTGTGTGTGTGTGTCAAGGACAGCAAATACTTTGCGCTTTGACTGAGAAAAGAGGCACAGAAGCTTTTTACTGCGCACAATAGGAATAATCAGAGCTCGACTTCATTCGTTAAAAGGTCGCCGCCATCTCCGTTGCACTCTTCACTAATTCCGCTGATCCCACATCCAGTAACCAACATCTAGAACCCGCAGCCCTGCGAGCCACGTCCTGCACACGTGCACGAAGCGGCCAGACGAGCAATCAATATTCGTTCGCAAAAAGACGTGTGTACTACTTTCTCAACTTTGTACGGGCCATGTTATTATTTCTGTCAAAAGTGTATAAGTGAAGGAGCCTATCTAATTTATACGGCGGCACGAGCACTTCATTTAAGTGCTGAAACTATTTTGCCGGTTTTCAAACCAGCAGGGACAAAAGGAGAAAGATAACAGTTTTCGCAGATAGCGCGCTTCAACAGGGGCACCACATGAGATCATGAATGTACATTCGGTTACTTGATTGCTTCGCAGAGTCACGCGAGGGTTCCAGGAATGACTGAAATGGCTTCACAAATGATTTATACCGGCGTTTACCAGCCACGTCTCCGAACAACCTGTATCCATACGCTGATCACAAAATCGATGGACGGGGCGTGATATAATATTTGAGTTTATTCCGTATTACTGACATTTTCGCGTCCCTACCTTTACTCATCACCGAGCTCTTCTTATCCCCCTCCGGCCTCCCTCGCCCAGGGCTTCCCCTCGCTTTTCGCAGCTCGATGTTGCTCATCTCAGTGCCAGTGCCGATCGTTTGATGATGAAGAGGACACGCAGCAAGGGTTCTGTATTGCAGATTGCATCACTATTCCTGCAGATACATCTATGAGTTGGGAACCGTGCAGATTTTTTTTTCGGTTTTTGCTGAAAACAACGTGGCTATTTTCATGGAAGCTTCGGCGTCAGCTGGTGCTGATGTATGGCAACAGACGCCCGAAAAACCAGCCGCAAGGTGCGCTCGTCGTAGTGAAAGAGCTCATAGTTTGATAGTGACTGTTTCAGGAGGTAGCAGTTGAAGAATGGCTCAAGGGCTCCGTCACTATAGTAGCCCAAAAATATGAATGAGAGCGCTTGCCGTAAGTAAGGCCCTGAGAGGAACTATAGCAGTGACAATAATAGCCAGAGAGATTGTGCTGCTCCGTTTTCTTTTTCTTTAAAAATAACCAAAATTCCATGACCCTAAAATTACTTTCTATAGCAACAAATGAAATATAATACACCCTTTTTCCAACAGAGAGCATGAAAGCGTTCTTATAATGCTTACATTCGAAAGTTCTGCGACTACACATCGGTCTTTGTTGATTTCGCACACATTTAAAGAGATATTGTCATTAGTTTTCAAGGGATCAAAAGTGCCTGTGAAAACGGCATACACAAGGGCAGATGTACATTGGCCGAGTGGTGGCGTTATAGCTATTCGCAATGCTATTGGGTAAATTAGGTAGTTCGTAAGTCGTTGTCACCTAAAATATATACCTAGACATGCTGAGTTTAGAGATTTGCAGTAGGTGAGGGGTTGGAATTCTTGTGTTCTTTATCCTAAGCGTGTGCCTACAATGACGCCATCTTTGGCCAAGCTTTTCCGTAGAAGCGAATTTACGGTTCTCTTTTCCTCGGTAGTTTGGTAGCTTTTGTCAACGTTGTCCGTGACCGTTCATTGTCATAACCTGTAAATAAATGCAATCACACCGAAGTGTATATTTAATTTAATGCTGCTCACGAACGGCTCCTTGTACTATGACGCAGTATACGTAATGCTAAACACTCCCCTTACAGGCTTTTTAGCGAGATCCGTTTTGTGGAGCTGCTCCTTCGGCTGTGAATGAAATTCGACATTGATAGGCGTGTATTCGCAGCCTGCAAAATCGACACCTTCACGCACAAGCTTTTCATTGCTTGGCGTTTCCTAAACTGCCTGGAGTAATTGAGGAACTAGTTATAAATCGGTTGATTGCCTATTTGAGGCAGTATTACAATCAAGGTTTGACCGCGTACTGGAGTTTGCAAAACGTGAGATGACGCCTAGGTGGAAAATTTTTCGTGGAACCTGGGCAGTCTAAATTCGGCAGATGCAACACTTCCAGAGACAGCGTTTTTTATAATCCGATTTTATCGTAGCGTACTTATGACGGCTATCTGAACTAAATGCATTGCCCGTATCTTCAAAACAACAACAACAACAACAACAAAAACGAGCAAGGTAAAGGCCCTGAATATCAATACTGCCGACGTACGCTGCCATCGCGCACCACGCGTGTTTCGCTATCCATAGTAAAAGCAGGCACGTCCAATGAACGTGAGGACAAATCTACCTAGAGCCCCCTAGCTGCCTGCTCCTTGGAATGCCGAACGGCTGTAGCACGGAACAACGGTAGCATGGTGATTCTTCGTACGGAAATCTTATAGTGGCCGTGGCTCTAAACTTTGTTGCCCTTATCAGGCGTCACACTTTCACGTACAAAAAGAAGCCTAACATATCTTTATTTTCATCCTTTCGGGCAGTGTTTGCGCACGCGCGCTGCTGCTAGACTAAACTGGCCCCTATCAACAAAAACAGGCGGCAAAGGTGTGCCCTGCGGAAGAATAAGTACATATCTCATTGACGTTAATCTTATACCAGTAACCCTTGAATAGCAGCAAGCCATGCGTGCGGAAGGAAACATCCCTCGTTGAATACTAAATGGCGGGTAGCGGCGGCGCGAGTGTTCTCCGCGATGCACGTCACGGGGTCAGGTCACGAGGTTTTGCTTTTAGCCGTAACGACGTTTTCCGCGCAGTGCCCAGGAGGCAGGCGGCTGTGTGTGCTAACGTAAAAGGGAGCAGCATCGCGAGCCAAACAAGGTCCCCAGTGTTTGGAAGGGAGGCGTTGGATATCCTGTAGAGACCTCGCAGGAGCATTCATATGCAAATGACATTGTGTAGAAGAAGGTCAAAGAACAAGGAGTGGTGCGAGTTGCCTTCGCACTGACTTCGAGGCTGTCGTTCTGCAAGTCCACGTATTGTCGATTCAGCTTGGCGTGCGCCCATTGCGGTGTTTCGGCTTGCGAGATGTAAACAACTTTGTAAATGGGCAGGGGGGGGGGGGGAGGGGGAGGGGAGGGGTATTGAGCTTATGCCCTAGCTGAGAACGGAGCCAATAATATGTATACATCCGTCATATATTATCCCTCTCCTGTCACATTAAATTTTTATCGTGAGAAGCATGAAAATCGAAGCCTTGTTTACGCTGTAGGCATCCAATAAATTATACCTTAGAATCGTTCATAGAAGCTAAACCGTAGTGGCGCGGATAGCAACTATCATGCCAAGACAGAAGAGAAAAAAGTGGACCCAATAAATGAATAATTCACGCAGAGATGAAAAGACAGAATGCCTCTCTACATGTCGAAACGCTGCGTCAGTGGGAAAGAAACACACTACGACACTCGGGACGAGAAGCGTTGCAGTCAGTTATAAAAATCATTTCTAAAAAAGGGCTTTATAAACTAAAACGTCGCACTTTTCAAAATAAATATTGATTGTTTTCAGTTTACTTTCTCCACTTTATGCCATCTTCTTTTACACAGGGCACAACGTTTCTGACATTTTTGTTGCCGGATATTCGTCTTGCGTGCCCCTATCGGGCGGTATTCATTTGAATTCCTAAGGAGCCATAGAAGCAAAATAAATAATTATGAGTCGTTTATTTCAGCATCAGATATACCTAGCTCACTGGCTGGCTGCATCGGGCATTTTCCAAATTTTCTTTTTTTTTTAAGAATATACATGCTATGATTGCACTAGCTCTACCCTCCTTTTTGCTTTCCGCCTGTTCTCGTAGAATGGCACGCACGGAAGTTTTCATTCATTTTGTTCAGTTTCTATGTTCTGATACTTCCCTCTCGTTACTTTCTAGAGAAATAATGGGCTGGTCAGTTGACATATTTTATGTTGGCTATTATTTATAGAACTCTCGATTGAAGATATGTCAACCGCCCCACTGTCGGCAAGCCGCTCTCCTCTACACTGGAAAACATTTTACATTTACCTTTTATGATAATTGTGTGTCAACCACACATCAGTACGCAAATAATGCTTGCTTTAGGCACATTTAGGGTTTACGATGTGCTCGGGTGTTGTTTCGGCTTCTTCTTTGTGGCGGCTGCTCTAACTAGCGTTTTGTGGCGTTAGTTACAAAATACCCACTAGGCTGCATTGCTACGATAGCATAGATAGTATAGATTTTACTCGTAGCCCCTCGTTACAACAAGTGTTTTGGCGAACTGGATCTGGAGAAACTCTAAATAACTTGTTTAAGATTTCGAAGCAATATGCGAGCAGCTCTGCGCAATAAAAAAAAACAATAAGACTATTGCCTCGAGCCTTACGGAGAAAACATGCACGGAAAAAAAATTATTGGGCCCAAAAACTGACATGTCAGTCGATAACTGTATGGCGCACCATAGCCATTTTCATCTCCAGAGTGATCCGTCCGTCCGTTGGCATACGCCTCGGTGCTCTCGTGAACGTTTCGTTGACTTGGCATATATCAAGGTTTACATGACCTGGCATGAGTCTACGAAAAATGTCACTGACAGACGTATGTAACTGCGCGGTAGTAAACACGGACGACAAGAAGATACAAGGACAAGCGCAGACTATCAACTGAAGGTTCATTTTTCACAAACCACATATATATGACTGAAACAGAAAAAGAAAACACAAAATCTACAAAAAATGATGATTTAGCTCTTAACAATCAACAAAACTTGAACGTTTGACAAAAGCAGATTCATGGACCAAAAAAGAAGCTGGCTGAAAGAAGCTGGCTACCCGGATTCGCTTCTCATTTCTGTGGCAGAAACAATAAAACAGAAGAAAAAGCCCAGAAGTAGAGAGAGCACTAATCACAGAGACAAAAGCAAACGCGACAAAGTCGCGGTAATCCCTTACAAGCACCAGCTATCTCACAAGATGAAAAAGCTCGGTCAGCGCATGGGCGTAAAGGTCGTTTTTTCGGCATCCTTACAAACTCTCTCAGCTAGCCAAAATGACATGTGTAAACAATAGGCCCAAACAATCTTGCACTGTCAGGCATAAAACCCAGTTTGTCAGATGTGACACGAAGGTAGTTTATAGAATTCCGCTATCTTGTGGTGCGTGTTACATCGGGCAGACTGGGAGATGCCTAAATGAGCGCCTGCGCGAGCACGCACGCAATGTGCGCAATGGCAATGAGGGTTTTTTGGCTCAGCACATCAGTAGGTGTGGCTGCCTTGCGCAGTTCGAAAGCACGGTCGTAATGTACAGGCACAAAGACGATCATACCCGTATGATCGTCGAAGCGGAAAAAATGGCACGGGAACCAGAAAACTGCGTCAGCAAACCGTCGTTAACTCTTCTAGATAAAGAGCTACGGTATCTGGCAAGTGGCGCACATGGTCCATGAATCTGCTTTTGTCAAACGTTCAAGTTTTGTTGATTGTTAAGAGCTAAATCATCATTTTTTGTAGATGTTGTGTTTTCTTTTTCTGTTTCAGTCATATATATGTGGTTTGTGAAAAATAAACCTTCAGTTGATAGTCTGCGCTTGTCCTTGTATCGTCTTGTCATCCGTGTTTACTACCGCGCAGTTACATACGTCGATCATGAATCACCAACTCGCCCAATCGTCCACCTTGATTAGTCACTGACAGGTCATGACACGAATGCCATTCTGCGTGGCAGCCATGCTTCTATCAGAGAGCCACGCCTAGTCTCGAAACTGCTTTGGAAAAGATCCTATGCAGGATTCATGTCTGTGCAACGTCAACTGCAGTTTCAGTGCTAGCTATCCAAATTGATAACGAGGTAATAAAACATTAGGTATGTACTTCTATGATAGAGGCGTCATGTCAGGTTAACGCCACTTGCGGCTGCAGTGTAGGCTCCGCTCACAACCTAATAAAGATTATATATGCGCTCCTATGGCTCCACAAGCGATATTCAAGCGTTGCACGACCACGGAGGAATACACTAACGAATTATATTCACAGCATCGGGCCGTAGGGTGCACTTCGTTTCGATAAAGCTGGCGTCTGTGCTCTAACGCGAGTGCTGACGTTGCGTCAGACCATAAATTGCCCTTGAAACGCCACTGTAGTCGACGCACCAGTGCAGGCGATGTGCGGACGAGCCCACGATGTGCACGCATACTACTCCGTTTACAAAAACACGTCGATGTAGTACCTCCCAACGCTTGTCTCAGAAAAAAATACAGCTTAGGACAGGTACTCGTTCACTGATTCGCAGTGAAACCGATTCCCAGATTGCGTGGGATGTGCACAATTTTTTTTACTAAAGGAACTTTGATTTAGGAATCCTCAGCGATAATTATTGTTGACCTTCCATGCAGTAAGTCGATATATTTCGCATGAACCTCCACAAACTGAGCCAGCGCATTGGTAAGGATATAATGCCTCCTTGAGAAAACCCGAGAGCCACCAGACCTGCCGCACGCACGATATAGGAGCCCGCTGTAAATTGTCACAACAAATTTGCCGCAGTTGAATACAGACCCATTACGGCACTGTCGAACTCTCCAACTTTAGCACTTTAAATAGCGCTCTTTTCTTATAATATACTGCTTCCTCGCATTGTTGTTTTTCATGGCAATGTCGGGATATTTCCAACAACAAGATTTTACCACTCATGGGCATACGGGAAGCCTGGGTACTACGCTTATGGCAAGTAAAAAACAAAACAAACAAACACCACAGTTAGAAAGGTGCAGCGGGCGTCTCCACGAGAACTACCGGGCTGTAGAATAGCCAGATCGATGAACGGTAAAGCAGCACCCACCTTTCCCGGGCTATCTTGGAAACGGCACGCCATTTCATTTCATGCCTACTATCTTCTACTTCCTTTTTTTTGTCCATCAGAAAGAAAGAAGAAAACGTAATAATATCGAAAGAGAGTATGTGGAAAGCACACGAGGCGCTGGAGAACATTTCGGGAAAACAGGGCGCACCGCATTTTCGGTAGAAAGCAGAAGAGGAGAGAAAAAAAGAAATCATAACTGCAGGGCGGCCGAAGAATCGATGGGAGGGTTCCGAATGCGCTTTGTGGTCGACCGAGATAAGAGAGTCTGGAAACAACTAAATAAACGAAGAGGCGTATCTGGGAGAAAGGGAATTACTCTTTTCGCGATTGGAAAACCGGTTATAATTGAAGGCTCCAATCGACTGTCTCCGGGCAGCAGCGATTGCAAGAAAGCAATCTTGGCGTCCCTTTGCCTTGGAATTCTCGTGTAGAAACAAACCGGTACAACTGCTGTTGACACTAACAGCGACCACACACAGGAGATGCTCGGGAGAAGCGAGGCGTACAAAAAAAGAAAAAGGGGGAAGCACTTAAACTGGGAAATTGATAAATGTTCCTTTCTTAACTGTGTGTTTAATTGTGCGTACCCTGATGCATTTACATTTGTTAAACTGGAATGGGTGATATTTTCTAGTTATGTGAGGCACTTAAGTAACACATCTGCAGCTTTGCGGGTAAGAACGTATCGATATTAGGACGTGTCATTGTTGAGAACATTTAGGTTCTTATTGGGAAATGGAAAATGAGGCTAAATAACAGAAAGAAACAGTAATATAGTGACGCAGTGCGAACGACCGGGCAGGCGAGAAAACGAACAGGACAATGCATCGTGCTCTGTTTGTTTTTGAACTAAACAGGGACAAGATATAAAGAAATGCTTGTCTTCAGCTGTTGTTTACTGCGAAAAAATGTATGTGTGCTTGTGTGGGCGTGTGTGTGTGTGCGTTCATGTTTGAGTGCATGCGTTTGTGTGTGTGTGGGTCATAAAATTTTTGAAGGTATCTATGCATCTCCACAAAAACACACTTTTCCATACGTAATGTTTACATCTTCACCACCTGTACAACCCAAGGAATGCCTTTAGATTGTGTAGGCCTTGAGAATTACACTTAAAAGTACAAAGAACGTGCCAGTGTTATAACGAACATTCATTAACCGCTCTTGCGCAATGCACAAAACACTGAGGCTCGGGAAAAAGTGCACTAATCTTCGCAGTTGTTGGGCGTAAATCAGAGCCGCTCACACGTAGAAGACGTTGGCATCCCCACACTTTGCCACCGTCTTGATTACATGGAAAAGCAAAAATAGGGAGAAAAGTTGCTAGAACACGAACGCGTTTGCACTCAGGCGTACCATTACTTCAGGGCCGGGACCTTCCTTTAATTACAGCTCAGTCGTTATTGCCACCGAGACGACCCTAGCAGAGTGCCATCAAGCGTCAGCGCGGTAAACCGAATGGGAACAGTAGAGCGAAACAACAGGCATTGCCGCGGCACCTTCCGCAGTCTGGGATTAACAGCTCGGAAAAGCTGCACCTTGTCGTCGCTACGTAGCGGCTTCCGAGAAGAGCGCGGCGTGGTGTCGGTACACGTGAGGCCGTCAACCGTGCAACTAGCCGGTGTCGCGAACACTAACGCGCTTTTCCTTTCGGTGCGGGTTGTGGTGGCGAAGCGAGCAACGAAGATAGCGTGGAAAAGGCAGTGTGGTTCCGCGCACCGAGGGTTTCTAGCTGAGAATGCGGGCGAGGGAGACAGAACCAATGGTGAAATCTCAGACGGGAGGGCTTTCAAGGGCGGGTGTGGTGCCACTGTGTCAGATGTGGTTCGCGTTTACGGACGCGTAGTGGGTCCTTTGCTGATTCGCACAAGAATGAATTATGGCGTTGTGGGTACCTCGCAACTGTAGTGGCAGTAGCATTGTAAGATAGTTTGAAACGGCCAATGTTACGCACAGAGTCGTTCGTTTCTTTGCGGCATGGTTTAGATATCCACCAAGAACCGAAGCGAGGCTAGCAGTTGAGAAGGCGATGGGCACGGGACCCGATTACGCTTTTGTGTTCTACTATTGATGGCGAGGCTGAAGCGTCCTCGAAGTTCTTTTTTTCTTGCGTGTCAGCCCGATTGCCTATTCCCTTAATTTGCACGGGCCCAGGCCTATTGCATCACCGTAGCGTTCCATCCTCGCGAATCATGGTCTGGATTTTTAAATGAGGCGCCTTTCACTTAGCGTCTATTTTAATTAAATAAAATTAATTAAATAAAATTAGCACTAGTGATATGCGTTCCCGCCGAGCATGCTAGTGCAGAGATCGAGTTCGCGCAAGCGCGCTTTCGCAACCGTGCCCGTATATAAGTTCTCCATAGGAATTAATTGTCGAAGCACGTTAAAGATCGGGACATCTAAAAGAAAGGAATGCCATGCATTAGCATTCCGAGCAAGCATAAAGGTCTGAACTCTCGACGACAACTTTGCACGGGTATTTCAACAGCATTATCCTTCAGAAGCTCCAGGATCGCTTGGAAGAATGGAAGTGTGACCTTCGTCATCGCATAGCAGTGGGCCTCTCGTTTTCAGATTTGCTTCGTTAAACTAATCTCCTACCGAATATAAGGCTACCAATGTTTTGCACAAGGCAATTGTGTCAGGCCATCAAAGCGAATGAAAGCAAAAAGATAAAAAGTAGCATACGAGTTGGCACGAAGTTCTCCTCAGGTTAACGCGATTCCCCGCCACGGTGGTCTAATGGTTATGGCACTCGACTGCTGACCCGAAGGTCGCGGGATCGAATCCCGGCCGCGGCGGCTGCATTTTCGGTGGAGGCGAAAATGTTTGAGGCCCGTGTACTTAGATTTAGGTGCACGTTAAAGAACCACAGGTGGTCAAAATTTCCGGAGCCCTCCACTACGGCGTCTCTCATAACCATATCGTTGTTTTGAGACGTTAAACCCCAGATATTATTATTATTAGGCTAACGCGATTACCACGAGATAATGGAAACTATTCACTGTCAACTGATCGACTACGCAAGCTGTTCATGAAGCAACACCTTCACTTTTTTTCTTTCTCTGCATGCGCACCGAGCGTTCCCGTGCGTCTAATTTTTCAAAATTACCTTGGCGGGTAATGAGCGCAGCGGCACTTGGCGAAAATAAGAGATGACTATATTGTTAGTACAATGATTGCTCTCTTTTGCAAACTTTCTCGTAAATAGACAGGCTCAACGCACGATAAAAATGCTAGAACAGAAATAAAAGTGATACTCTGAGAGACTCTCAAATACATCGATGGTAAAAAATGAGTAGAGAGATTTCGACAATACTGTTTTGTTTTTTATTACCTTCTGTGCATGTTGTCGGCACAACGCCATTTAAAGGGGGAAAAGCACTCACGGTTTTTCTAAGTGAATATTTTATTGCGATGAGCTTTTTCGGTATTTCCACGCGTTTTTTTTTTTTTTTTGAATGCGGATTCGCAGCCCTAAAGTAAAGCGAACTTGCGATCAATCTCTCACAGCGAGTTAGAGAGAGAGAGAAACGACAAAAACGTATAACGGGGACGTCCCAGCAGCACACGCACTCCATTGCTGTGGGCATTGCAGTGCAGCATTTGCAGCGACACCTGCGTGACAGGTTTGCATGAATTAGAACCCAGTCGTTCAGTGCCTACTTACCAGTCGACATTTCCAAGGCGCCCAGTTTCCGGTGACGGAGGCCTGTCAAAGTCTGGGCCATCGCTTGTGCTGGCGCTACTCGAAGAATCATTGCGGTCCGGTGCGTCGACGTATCTAAGTTTTGTTCATAACCTAATGCGTTCCAAAATTCTCTTTTCTAATTCGCTTAGGTTTCCCAACGGCATGTCTCGTCTCTTGATACGGTCTGCTACAGCGCCGACAGCGCCAAAAGCGCTGTTTTGTTTTTTCCAGGTCGACTTGGCTTGGATTGCGGCAGCAGTGCTAAAATAAACGCGTAGACTGCAATCATAGCAAAACGAATGTTCTGTAATCCTATAATAAGGCTTCATTTAACCGATGGTGCGCTGAAAACGACTGTTACATTCATTGCATTAGTGTTCAGCGAAAATAAAGAAATCTTACAGAAGTGACATGTGCTTTCGGTTTTAAGTTTTACCGGTACTACAATTGTCATCACGTCCACCAATCAGTGTTGTGGGGCGTATTCACACCAATAGAAGAAGACCGAACGCAGATCGAAAAATTATGTTTTAAAATTTGCTACTCACTTTCCAGAGAAACCGCTGCAGGGTTGGACACTTCGGACGGTATGCTTTCGATTGCGGTACAAAACAGAAAAGCGATGAAGGACGGTAGACAGTCCCTTTAACAGCACCCTCACAGACCTAGATTTTCCCGGCCTCTAAAACCAATTCCTGAGAAATCTCAATGCTTCTGTGACGTTTTAGCTACCACATGGTCTCACCCACTTCATTGCAAAATTGTTATGCCTTTATAGTAACTGGAAGAGGCATACACGAAACGCTATTGGTATCATCTTTGGCTTTAGTTCGGTCACACAGTTACGTGTGTGACCGAACCTGAAAGAATTTCTTCTTACCATTTTCTCCCCACTAATACAACCAATCTGTTCTACTTGAATTCAGGTTGGATAACGTGTATGCACGATTATTCACTTTGACTAAGATGCTTAAACCGTGGCCGACTGCCACACCAGCCCGTTAAGTTGTACGTGAATTCCTGCAGTTCGCGATGCTGACAGACCTCTAAGCGCTTCTTTTGGCAGGAAAGGCAAGAAGTGACAACCTTAGTCCTATCTCTCCCGTTTTCATGTTTCTTCTCTTCCACTCGCTCTTTTCCTGTGTATTTAGTTTTTTCCTTGGCCTTCATTCGTTTTCTTCATTCTATCTCTCTATATGTCCATGAAGCATAGGTCAGCCCCACACATTAACATAATAGGGAGGGGGGGAGCGCTGCGACTCGGGGGGGGGGGGTGTGCGCAATGTCAGCGACATACATTGACATAATTGGGACGGGGGGCGCTGCGACGAACCTTCGCCTCCCCTGAATACCCTGCTCACGCCTATGGTCACGGCGCTGGTTTGTGACAGATGAGAGGCTTCTCGAGTCGGTTTCGTCACTGGTCACCCACGAAGAGACCCCACCCCAACAATTCCGACCAATCAGAAGAAAAAAGCCGCCATTAAATGTAGCCATTTTACAAGACGGAACCTGGCAACTGCCCTTCCAAGCAAATAGGCTGCGCAAATGTCACATGGGTATCCGAATCAGCTGTTTTGTTTAAAAACATTTTGGCGTAGTCCCGTAAGTGTCTAAAGACGTAAAGTGGTCGGGAAGTGGCGGTGGTGATTTTGCAGTCTGCTTGCTGTATTACAAGTGGAGGAAGTCATTTCTTGTACGGCCACTCGAAGTTGGCTAGCAGCATCGGTCCTTGATAGGGGAACTGTCTCGAGACTCTCACCTTGAAGAGCTGATCGAGGAGCATTGTCGGCTTGTTCACTGCCTATAAGGCCGCAGTTTAACGTTTGTGGCTGAGAGGGGTTTTCACAAAGTCATTCTTTTTTCGAATCGAAATGGCTGACATCCCGTTTTGTGACAACTGTGGTAGCGAGGAGACACTACAGCACATCTTCTGCGACTGTCCTCGCTACAATGCGCAGAGAAAGTCACTCGCAGTCGCTCTTGCTCGTATAGATCCTAGACCGATGACGGCAGAAACCATTCTGGAATGTCGTCCTGACAGGTCATTGCAGGTGAAGGCGACGAAGGCAGTGCTCAGCTTCTTGAAGGCATCAGACTTGCACCGGCGGTTATAGACTAACGACGTTAGCATGACTGGGATATGTGTGTGACTTATTGTGCGTGCGTGCTCTCCTTCTCTCTCTCTCTATCTTTATATCTCCCCCATCCCTTCCCCCAGAGTAGGGTAACATTCCGGTCCTTCTAGACTGGTTAACATCCCTGCCTTTCCTTTCTCTCCTTCTCCTTCCTTCCTTGTTTAAAATCACGCACCACACTGGCACGTCAAATGCGATGTCGAATACCGACATCGTTATGGCTGTGGATGTTGTTAGAACTATAAAACTTGCTGTCGTTGAATTCGACAGCACTGTGGCCTACTCGGACGCTACTGCGTCGTGTCTGTGGTCCGTTTTTTCTTTGTTTTTTTAGATGGCGGGGATGTGATGGTGAGTTTGATGGCTGCGCGAATAGGGCCTTCTGCAAAAGCAGCGGCAGTAAATACTACACACTGTATTTACTAAATCCGATGCATTTCTTTCAAACGTTGTGCGAGTATGGTCCGTTTTGGGGGGACATGGCCAACGTACTGGAACGTGACGAAGTGCCATGTGGAGTCTGAAGAGAGTGCGACATGTTTAAGAAAATAATAGAGGCATTACTCGGAAATGGGAAGTTTGGGAAGCGAACGGTGACGCGGACTGCAATAAGACGTTTCGAATGTGCGCTGCTGTCTAACGTCGCTGTTGAGAGAGAGCGAGTCACAAGCAGGCAAACTCAAACACTGACAAGTGCACGCGCGTAGATGTTCGCGCATCGCTGTCAAACACACGCTCGTGCTCTTCACGTTTGCACAGGAGGCACTGACGCTTGTGGACATGAATGTCCGTGACGGGCGACACAGTATAGGTGTGCACGGGCTCCGGGTAGCCCGAAAGCCCGAGCCCGACCCGGCCCGCGGGCCAGGCTCGGGCGGGCCGACGTATTTTCACCTCGGGCCCGGGCCGGGCTCGGGCTACCTGGAGTTTTATCGGGGCCGGGCTCGGGCCCGGCGCAAAGCCCGACTCAAGGCCGAAATATAGAGAACGAGCGGGAATTGTTTTCCAGCACGCATACAGCGCCTTTTCCGCGACCGCCCTTTACCGCTTTTCCTTTCCATTCGCCACTTTAAACAAAAGGGCAGCAGGTAAAGCACCACCTCTGTTGCACTCCGACAAACAGAGAAGTAACACCACCTGAGCTAGTGACGGCGTCACTCGACTGTTCGCGTTAGATTTAGGGCCAAATCCCATATGAGTGAAAATGCACGCGACAGCGACGAGCGACCCGACGTAGATCGCCTTCGTGCAAGCTGACGCTTGCATGGGCATACCCCATACACGTGACAGCTTTGGCGAGCGAACTCCATTGTTGCTGGCATGAGGCCGTCTACTTGTAATTTGTAATCTGCGTAGTAGAGACTGTTCGTCGTGTGTTGTTTTATCATATTTGATATGCTCAATAAAAAATGCCAAATTGCCGGAAAACGATGTTTTGTTTCCGCAGCGAACCTTCAAAAAGCCGGGCCGGGCCGGGCCGGGCCGGGCCGGGCCCGGGATTGTGTTTTCGTACGTCGGGCCGGGCCGGGCGGGCTCGCAGCCCTTTGTCGTCGGGCTCGGGCGGGCCTTCGACAAAGTCAGCGGGCCCGGGCCGGGCTCGGGCTCGGAAATACGGCCCGCGCACAGCTCTACGACACAGTAAGCGCTGTGACTGACGTTTCGACCACCACCCTTTTTCTAGCGACGGCATACCGGGCACGGATGTCATTCCGCAGTTGACATTGTGAAATGCGCGCCATCCTCCTACATGGGTATTTGGTCTGCCGTAAAGAAGAAAAGAGAATATCTAATCAACAAGAGCATCGTTGGCATGATAGCACAGAATATATCGTGGCGCACAATTTTTAATGCATGCAATTCTTGACGAACCAGAGGAACTTTGACACATGACATGCATGTCGTTCGTGACTTGGCATGAATGACATAAACGATAATTTTGTTGCCTTCGTTTCTTTGCCTGTAAAATCAGAATATGGTTGACATAACAAGACGTATATGATTTTATTGTTATTAGCAGTAACGTATGGACTCGCGTTTTTACCAGCAGTGGCTAAGTAGGGCAACCACTGGCGAGCTTTAGCTACTGCTGGTTACTGCTGGCTAACTGTTGACCACTTTTGCGTAACACTGGTATCCGTCTTTATGACAATGCCTTCAAAGGTACATTAGCATGAAAACGTTCTACCATCAAGGTTTTTCTTCCCCGAGATTTCCTGGAACACCGCCGTGGGTCCTGCCTAAACCGCCTGTTAGCCTTGTGACTCCTGGGATTACGAAGAAGTCCCTAGTTTCACCAATTGGCCTCAAACAACTGACCCGACATCACATTTATACAGCGTACGGCGGCACCATGCACGTGTACACCGATGGATCTACCACGCTATGTATCTCTGCTGCAGCCTTTGTCATCCCACAAATGGTTATAGCTCGACGGTACAAAATAGACCACAAGACCACATCAACTGCCGCAGAGCTTGTTGCTATCCGGGAGGCAATAAGATTCATTTCTGGAGAGCAAGCTCGTACATGGACAATATTCTGCGATGCGAAACCCGCTTTGCAAACCATTAATTGCGTCATGAGACAAGGTCCATACTATATTTTAGCCATAGAAATTATGGAGCTTCTTCACGTTGCTTCAACAAATGGCCACCTCGTCACCTTCCAATGGATTCCTGCCCACTGCGGCATAATGGGAAACGAAGACGCAGACGCCGAAGCTAAAGGAGCCTTGACCAGTGGCCCTGAAGTGCGCACTGCGTTTTCACGGCCAGACACGAACGCCCTGCTTCGGTACGTAATGCGTGAGCTCACACTTGAGCACTGGACGAAACCGGAGCGACGACACCGGCGATTACACAAATGGGACCCCGAAATGAGGTTCTGTATGCCTCGTAAATTAAAACGACACAACACAAGTATGATTCACCGAATTCGTCTTGGTGTGGCCTTCACAAGACGTTATGCACATATCATCGGCTGCAGTGACACCGGTCCCAACTGTGATCACTGTCAAGTGCCAGAAACACTTGAGCACATATTTTGTACCTGCCCAGCATACGCACGCGAACGACAGAAACTGATTTCCTCGACTAAAGGAGTGCATAATAGGCCATTGACTGATGCGGTTGTGCTGGGCCCATGGCCTGACGCCAACAGCACAACTGTGGTCATAAGAGCGGTTGCAGCTTTCCTACAAGCCACTGGACTGGATGCGCGGCTATAGCACTGCATCACCTAGACGGGACTGTACATACTCACCTCCCTTACTTACCATCGTCATCCATCATTCTTTTTTCTCCCCTTTCCCCACCCCCGGTGTAGAGTAGCAGGCTAGAGCATAATATCGCTCAGGCCGACCTCTCTGCCTTTCTATAAATAACCCCCCCCTCTCTCTCTCTCTCTAAACAGTTTCTCTAATTCTGTATGAAGTGTATTTCGTTTTGAGTGTTCTTGGTGGATTTATGTAAGACTTTGCTGTTTTTCATTTTACCTTGAGATACGTAGAATTGCATCAGAATTTCGCGGCGGTGGTCACCGACAACTGCCGCGTGCTTAACAATCACTGCGCGTTTCTCAAGCTGCCTAACGCTTTCTTTTCGCCCTGTATTTCATCTTCCTCGTTACCTGAGTAATGTGAGAGAAATAAAACTTTCGTTTCATTCATGTGCGTCTGTACAAGCGGTTGAAAAACAATATTGTGTGTCCCAGTAAAAATCGCAGCAAGTAGTACCACTTTGATTCCAGCGACGTCATTACTGCTTGTGCGCCGGTTGCTATGCGAAATCCACCAGTGCGAACGCCTGTCAGCACGCTCAGCAGAATGTCCACGGTGTGAAGTCGGCTCGCCGAGCTAGCCAATCGTCCTGCGCCACGTGAGAAGCACGATTTTGCAGGGCAATAAACAACAAAGAACAGAAGAAACACCGCACGTTGGGGTATTCGGTGTTGTACAGAGCGGGATAATCGACAACGCAAAAGAGCCAGGAAAGCACTTTATATTCGTGACACGTCCCGGTCACGTGCAGGTAGAGTACCATACATGTTTAGCACTAAAAGCTCACAGTGTAGCAACGCAAAAAGAACAACACCGCGTCTCAGGAGCACTGGTCAGCGCTAGCCTTCGCCGCGTGTGTTTGCATACGCGGAACTTCCCTTAACCCGCTCTACAGAGTCCAGCCGTGGTTTGTCCGGCAGCTTATTGCAGCCCTCGAGCCTTCCTTTCGTGGTCCTCTCATTTGGGAACCTCGCTTCACCCGCGCTGCTGCCTGAAACCGGCCAACGTGCGTCGGTTTCGACGCAATTTGTCGGACCGTGTTAGCGTATACAGCGGCACGTCCGGCCGCTACATATATTCCCGCACTACGAGCAGCGGTGGGCCCTTTGTTCTAATTAGGAAAGCGGGCGCGTGCCCGTGTTGCTGTAATACGGGAGGGGACCATTTAGCGTTGTTGGTGCGACTCGACGGAGGCTCGGCCTAAACGTTAATACACGACAGTGAGGCCGGTGCCACTCTGATACCGCATGAGGCACAGTGAAGTTGTGGCTAGCTGAAAACATTAGCCCGTTCTGCAACATAAATTACGTGATTTCTGAGGCAGTTTCCTCTATATGTATCGTTACTTAGAAATAACTGCATATACCTTGCTTATTCGTTTTCCAAAACTAACGTTCTCTCGAAACCATCTAACCTTCGATAAGAGAGAGGGCAGCGCGAACGCCGCTGACTGTGGTGGTGAATAGGCGCCATGAATTTCTGTGTTTTTGTTATAACAAAAAAATGGCAGCAATTGACAATATAAACAAGTTAAGGAACTGCACGGGCCGTGATTCCTGGCCCGGGCCCGGCAGTCGTTCAAGTTTATCTGCCTGAACGCGCATTACCGCAAAAAGTTCACCTACCCGAACCGGCGCGGCCCGACCGTTGATCGGGCCCGACAGGGGCCCTAGGATATAATCTTGGTGGTATTACCTTAACATGGAATCGACAGCAAGGGTTTCAAGCGGATAATATCTACTCTTTGTTGGCGCATGCTTCGCTAACACGTATACCTTAATGTATGGTCATTTCTGGTAAAAAGTGGCTCACGGTGGGAACAGCTGAGCGGACATACTGGGTACAATGGTTGTTTGTTCGGGAGTGGTATACTTATTTTTTCTGCAAATGCAATAGAAATAACGAAGAGCCTTTTGTAGCAGATATTGTAGCAAGGAAAGGGATTTGCAGCATGTGTTCGGTTCCTTTAGGGAGCGTGAATAAACAGATGCGACAGAGGACAGAATGCTCGCTTCACATTGTTTTTATTGCGCTCTCTATTGAAGTTTAGAGCATGCTCTACCAACTAGGCCAATCGCACACCGTCTGGATATGTAGCACCTTTATTCAGCAAGCAAAGCCTTGCCACAAGAAGCGAAGTAAAGGAAAAAAAACCAAATGCGTTACCTTTTGTTGTAACTACAATAACGCAGACAAAATTATGACGAACTGCGTGCACCAAGTGTACTTTGAGAAATACGTATAACCAGTCGAAACGAAGAAAAAACAAATTCTTTGTTGTAGCATTCATTTCATATATCACGCCAGTGCTCTTATACATACAATCAGGGCTGGGCAGAGATACTCAGAAAAGTATTCAGGAATACAGATATCGAAACACATCAACTGGAAGCCTAAAATACAGATACTGATATACATTTGCCTTTAACGTAACGGGATATTTCGGAGATACTTTTGCAATAAGACGAAAAAAGTATGCCGGAATTCAGTTACAGCGATACAGATACTGGAATGCTTTTTTTATTTGAAGGATGCTCATACTACGCAAAGACATTTATTAATGCAGCATAATGTTGTAATTAAAGTTACAGCGCATCGAAACGTTCAGTTTATTTATTTATTTATTTATTTATTTATTACAGTACCCTCAGCGCCATTAAGACATTGCAGGGTAGGGGGTGGACAAAGTACATAATTAGTAATAATTACATAATTAAAAGTATCAATTGCAATGAAAATACACTACTTCACATCAACAGTAACAAGGATTGGACACCGAGATCGACATACTTGGCGAACAAACTAAGCTATGCTAGAAATAGCAAATCACTCGAATCACTAATGAACACCAGTGAATTGAGAAAAAGCACACATTTATTTTGAAGATCTGCTTTGCTGAGAACGTTGCTGTGTAGGCTTCTCAAATGGGCTGTCTTCTAACAGCGTCGGTTCAGCCTCAGCACAAGACTCACGAAAGAAAAAAAGTCTGCCTACCGCTGAAGGCGAGCAAAATTCGTGTTATAGTGAATAAATATCGCCTTCATTGCCGGATTGCCCTGCAGCGTGGCGATATCTCTTCTCGGGTCATCTAGATAACGAAACGCTTCCGCCCTCACTTGGGTTGTTCTGACTGTTCAGAATCCGAAGTCTGTCCCACTCTTCGGAATCCTAAGCCGTTTGACCCTGTCGTCTTCAATGAAGCTGTGACCACCACCAACGCTATCAGCACCCATTTCAGAGAGCCGCAACAGGCGAAGTCGGCTCCGGCGGTGGGGGAGCCTGCTACCACAAAGACCCTTTCACGCATGTAATTAATTAGGAACGCACCCTGACATTGGAGAGGTGGCTGAAAGCGCGTCAAAAATAGCCATCTTCTAGTCACTTCCGCCGCGACTACGGGAACTGCTTTTGGAAGGGCCGCCGCCTTGAGAACTGAACGCACGCGAAGCATTGCAAAGCCTGTTCCAAGGCGGTATCCGCGCGGGGGATCCCGAAGTAATGGCTTGCCACTTGAAAAAAATTGGGCGTGCTGCTAACCTTGAGAGACAGCGACTTTCGTCGGCAGAGGCCGACAACACTGCCTCCGCGGTTGTGCCGTCTGCGGCGTCGCGCGCTTTACCACATGGACCATTCTGTGCTTGAGGGGAAACCATCGCCGCCCTATCTGTCGGCGACCGGCGGCGCGCCTTTGCTTGTCTTGGCACAAAAAAAACGCCATTCCCCCATTGGAAACACACCTAAACTCATTTCCGACACAAAAAAACAATGTAACGAGATACCCGTGTCCTGCATATTATCGCGATACAGGCGATACATCGTAAATGTATTTCACTACTGAGATACAAATACATTTTTCAAATGTATCTCGATACAGAAATACAGATACTCAGAAGTATCTCTGAAATACTATCGCGATACGCTTGTATTGCGATACTGCCCAGCCCTGCATACAATCAATAAATTTTATGTGGCATAATTTAAAGTTTTCTCTGCACATATTATTGCGCAAGTTATCTTGAGAGTCCGGCTTTAAGCACTGCATGCGCTGTTGCACCATATCCTGCCACGCTACAGGTTATTGCACTGTTTGCGCTTGCTGCCGGGGCGCACATCTACCTTACGAATTGTGATGGCGTCGGTGGTCGTTGCTCCTAGACTTCCACCTCTGGAGCAAATTTTGATGTCTTTGTGGACGTCTGCAGAATTAACAGCTGTCCAGCTCACCCCTTCATGTTGAGTGGATTCAGCGAGATACAACGAGGACAGAGGCGAAGAGGAATTGAATCCAACTCGCCCAGATGTCTGTTCTTCATCGCTTCATTTCTCTAGTTCCCGAACATCGTGCCACACTTCAATATCATTTATAGAACTCTTCTTTCAGGCTTTTTCTTGCAGATTTCAGCAGTATATGTTGTGCACGGTATGTACCATGCTATTTTTTTATATTATATTGGTGGATGCCTTCCAAACGATGTTGTACTGGTGGCCATCGGACTACGCGGGTAAGACTGGCAGGAGGTGGACGAAGCGATTTCAATGTATTCTCGGGGTTTGTTCCAATTTGGTAATAAAGGCGCGAATAAGCTTCTCGACGCTCGCTCATTGGATGCATACCGTTCGAGGTATGGGCTCATCAGTAAGCACGGAATTCGTAATTGTCTTTTTTCTAGCCAGATATTAAATGCGAAGCAGTTCTTAGCGAACTTCTGGGACTTTGAGCGTATCTATCTATCTATCTATCTATCTATCTATCTATCTATCTATCTATCTATCTATCTATCTATCTATCTATCTATCTATCTATCTATCTATCTATCTATCTATCTATCTATCTATCTATCTATCTATCTATCTATCTATCTATCTATCTATCTATCTATCTATCTATCTATCTATCTATCTATCTATCTATCTATCTAGCCACGTACGACTTTTTGCTCTCCTGGCCGTTCCGTTAATAGGATTTACACCAACATTGGTATGGTGACACATGACTCTATGTCAAACATAAATGACAAGTCATAACATGAAAATCATGATATCCATGTCATGAATGACATGATTTACATGCCACTGTTTTGGTGCTCTTGCTGCCGTTTCGTTAGTTTGCTATATACCAAAATTGGTATGCCGCGACAAGAGTGTGTGACGAACACGAGTGACCGGTCCTAGCGTGCAAATCATGAGAAGCACGTCATGCACACCACGACTTACGTGCCACGCTCATGGTGCGCTGGCGGCCGTTTCGCAAGCCTGATATACACCAAAATACGCATCTCGCGACGTAACTGCGTGACAAACATAAATAACAGAAATTAACATGAAAATCATGATACGCATGTCATGTACATCATGACTTACGTGCCACGCTCATGGTGCGCTGGCGGCCGTTTCGCTAGCTTGATATACACCAAAATTGGTATGTCGCGAGGTGACTGTGTCACGAACCCAAATAACAGGTGTAACATGAAAATCAAGACACGCACGTCATGTACGGCATGATTTACATTCCACGCTCATGGTGAGCTCGCGGCCGTTTCTCTAGCTTGATATACACCAAAATCGGTATCGCGCGACGTGACTGTGCGACGAACACAGATAACAGGTGTAACATGAAAATCATGACTCGCATGTCACGCACAGCGTGACTTACCTGCCACGCTCATGGTGCGCCAGGAGCGGTTTGACTAGCTTGATATACACCAAAATTGGTGTATCACGACGTGACTGTGTCACGAACCTAAATAACAGGAGTTAACACGAAAATCATGACACGCATGTCGTGTACTGCATGACTCACGTGCCAGGCTCATGGTGCACTGGCTGCCGTTTCGCCAGTTTGATGTACACCAAAATTGGTATCTCGCGACGTGACTGTGTGACGAACACAAATACCAGGAGTTAACGTGAAAATCATGACACGCATGTCATTTACAGTATGGTTTACATGCCACGCTCATGGTGCGCTCGCGGCCGTTTGGCTATCTTTTTCGTCAAGCGAATATACTCTGCCGCACACGTTGTTTAATGGACCTATGCTATTCATGCACATTCTAACGCTGTTGCGGCAGTATTACGTAGCTCGCACCATATAGCGGAACAAGACAAAAGCTCAGTTGTAGGCCCACAAAGCAGGCTGTGCATGTTCATCTCACCTCGCATGGCCACTGAGAGCAGTGACAAAGCCACGGAGAAATATTTTTCTCTATAGCGATTCTGTGCAACGAGACTACGCGCAGTCCTTTTGTTTGAGTGGACGGCAGGAGCTTCCAAGAAGGTTTCCGCGCTCTGGAGCTCTGCGGTCGCTTTAGCGATGATAAGTTATATAGGTACAAATTTAATATATGACATTTATTACTGCGATTACAACATATCATAGAGGATGTAAAGTAATTATGAGTGTTAATAAAACACACTAGCGAGATGTTCACTGTATAAGCGCCCGGTCTATTTACTTTTAGCTCGCCTGTTTCCGATAAACCAAGCAGCTCGATATGCAAGAAGCAAAAGAAGTTCAGTACTTGTCCCTCATAAAATTCTCCAAATACCTTGCTCGGCATGAAGAAGCATTTTTTCGAGATAGAATATAAGGAACATGTATTCACAACGTATATGGAACAATCCTAAATGAACACTAAAGAGACAATCAATTTTTCTATTACCAGAAGATTACTCTTTCACAATTCCGAAATGTCCACGCACGCCGCAACTTAATAGTGCGCCTTGGTAAGCGAGAACACGCGCAAAAAGAAAATGCGGGTGGCGACGCCACCTTGAAATTCCCGCACCAAATGTCATGACGTCACAGATTTTGACGGCGTCTGCTAGGGCCGACATAGCTCCTAATAGATAAATATGAAGTAGACTGACCCTTGAGGAGGCTATACAGTTAGCATACCAAGTTTGAAGTTTCAGAAAAGTCTGTCGAGCCAATGTTACCGAAATAGGACAAATCCGTGCCGTGACGCGCGGGGATTTCGGTGCGAAATTTAGAAACTTTTACTTTGATTTTTTTCCGCCATTAATAACTTATGATGGTAAAATTCAGTGACATTAGGGTTCTCAGAGCACACTTTATCAATCTAAACTAATTCATTGTTTCATTTTAGTGCCCCTTTAAGAAATGAGCAAAGTCCAAGCCCGGCCCGACCCTAAGCCAAGAGCTTCTAGCCGGAGTCCGGCCCGGGCCCGCCGTGAAGGCTACTTTGCCCGGCCCGGCCCACGGGCTGGGCCGGGCTGGGCCCGCGTTTCTGGGTAGGCCCGAGCCCGTGCAATGCTCTAGTTCCAATATTCAACTTTCATATCAATAGCTCAATCAAGGCAGTCCACGAACTGTGCGTTTGTTTCAATAACCGCTATGTAAAAATTATTATTGTAGAGTAATATGCCAGCGTAAGTGAGCACAACTTCATAATTTTATAGGCCAACTTCGCTCGTATATTTTGCGTATCTAAATTCTAATATATGAGGCCACTACGTTTTTATGAATACCAAGTGCACGCCTCGCTCATACGCTATCGGCCGCTGTTGGCAAACCTGAACGAAAACAGTAAGGTCCAATAAATAAGTACGTTCTGGTGTTTTACGTGCCAAACCACGATATAAATATAACGCACGCAATTGTAAAAGACGCCGGATTAACTTTGACCACCTGAGTTTCTCTAACGTGTAATTAAATCTACATACTCGATTGTTCTTTTACATTGCATTCACTTTATTGCGGCTACCCTGGCTGGGAATCCAACCTGCGTCATGGAGCTTAGAAAAGCGACATTTGACTATTCAAGTTACCACGGCATCTAGGACCCAATAGTAGGCCTCGAATTCTACCGAGTCGATGGAATACCGGTACATGGCATACTCTTCAAGTGCGGACGCTTGTCACTTGCCGTCTTGGCAAAGTACGCATCAGGATCGACAGGCTCGAGCTGTGGCTGCCGGAGAACAATTTGCTTCAAGATGGCGGTAGCGAAAGTATAGCAAATGCCGTCTGCGGCAAGGGCAACCCGGAAGCGATGAGTGAATGCGCCTGTTGTGAGCGTACATGGCGAGAATGGTTGCCTTTGAGCCCTTTGAGAAGTCACGACAATCCACCTCGAGACTTTCCAAACCAGAAGTTCCGCGCAGGCGAATCCCGCATGCAGATCGAACCTTTCTGCGCTCACGGCTTTCAGCAAGAGAACGCGACCGTTTGTTTGCCACCAGTCGATACGGCATTCAGAAGTGAGGACACCTGACAAGAAAAAGGACACGTCGAGTACTCCATCGTGGCACTCGGGCCATGCTCGAAGTTTGTCATCGAAGTAGGCAAGCGCCAGACCTCAAATACCTTCCCCCCCCCCCAGCCGCCCATCGCAATCGTTCTGTCAACGTGCGTGTCGGAATAACTTCGAGACGCTTAGGTTTGTGGGAAGCTGTTGAAATTCCCACTGCTTTGCTTCTTTGCAAAGAGCACGTGTCCTTGCAGGGGCTATTCGGGTGCGATGTTTGCCGGTTGATATCACTTGTCTCCGCTCCTCACGGCCGTGCCTAGTAAACAACTGCTGGGACTGCGTTGTTCGGTTATTCGTTCGGCGCATTCCGAAAATTCGTCGAGCCTGGCATTGAGCCCTACATACGAAGGCGCCTTGTGTGTTCGGCGCTTCTTAAATCCAGCGTCTTCTTTCAAAGCTTTGCTTGGAGTGTGGACACGCACGCGTGGACCCAAAGTAGAGAACTGCGGTTTCTTTGTGCTCGCTGAAAATTTCGTCTTTTGCAACGATAAAAGTCGCGCTCCTCTTGGGGACGCGAAATACGTTTCCTGATTCCTACATTGTTTCTGTGATGCCTAGGTCTGCCTCAGAATGCTAAGAAAAGGGATATACGCGTTACACATACCGGATCTTGGTGAGAATTCATGCTTCCGAGTATGCTCTTTCATAGTGGAGTACGCCGCATTCTCAATCGCTCACATTTTTGTTCTACACACATCGCTATTTTCTTCTCTTTACAGTTTTTCTTCAATAACATTGAGCTCTTGCGTGCACGAACAAGTAGTGGTCTCTTAGAAGATGTTCTTGTTCAGTGAGTTGGTGCATGTCTTATTGTAGGATACGTGCGCAAAGGTTGGACGAACACAGGAAATGCAAAGTATACAAAAGGAGCGCGAACTGTCAACTCAATTGATAGTTGGTGCTCTTTCTGTGTACTTTGTTTTTCGTGTGTTCGTCCGATCTTTGCGCACGTATCCTACAATAAGCAGTGGTAATGCGAACTTGACAATACAAATGAATTTTGAGCGGTTCTATGCGAACCATACAGACACAGGAAATGCAACACTTGGACGAGTAGTTCAACTGATGCAAAAGCTTGATCAGGGCAGCAAGCAAACGGTATTTCATTGATCTTTCAATATTAGTAGCAACCTAGAGTGTTTCTATCTTACAATGAAATTATAGACCCCTATTAGAGTCCGGTATCAGCATGGTGTCCGTATGCCCAGAACATGTTGTATCATCGATGGCAAAGCAATCTGTATTGTACTGTTATTGAATATTGACGCGATAGCGTTAAATATCTCGTATCGCAGAAATTCCTGTGTCGATGTCGGCGTCGTTGTCGACGTCGTTGGTTGGGAGCGAAGAATCATCATCTTTCCGCGACCGAAAAATCGGAAAAGACGCAAATAAAATAAATAATAAAAACCATGGGGTTCGAGTGGGAAACGAACCGAGGCCGTCTGCTCGGCAAGCAGGGGTTCTCCTACAAAGCCACCCTTTTCATTGAAACTTTTATTGCGATAGCAATTATATGGACAGTCTCGGCTGGATTTTGCCGTCGCCGTCGCCGTCGCCGCCGTCATGCACCGTATATGTATAAGTATGTATATATATATAAAAGCCCCAAAGAAAAATAATTCAGAAAAATGCTTCCGAAGCGCGGAATCGAACCAGGCACCTCTTCCTCCGCAGCGAGTGGCGCTAGCCACTACGCCACTGAAACGCAGATCCTCCACGTACGTAACGACGAGCGTTATATACACACCCATTACCGCTGGGCGGACTCAGAGACGGCTGCGCTTATGAGCGTTTCTTCATTACCAGCGAGATGGCGTTAGGAGCGCGACAGGCGCATTTAAAAGTCGTCGGCTAGCTCGCTCGCTTCTTCTTATACTTGCGCAGGGAGAACCTTGCCATTCCGCTGTCTGCTCGCGCGGTTTTCTTGTGCTGAAGGGAAGAGGGACGTTTCACGCTTTCACCGTGATGTCCGCGCTCATGTTACGGAGCGTACGAAAGCCACTCGAGCTCAAGGGACGCCGCTAAACGAACAAACAGAAGATGAGCGCGAACTATCAAGTGTCACAGCTCGACACTTGAAGCACGCTAGTTTCCTTCGCTGCTTCGGCCGCCTTTGCAACAGGAGCGCTGTTCAAACTGAGAGTATCCGTTGGCGAGCCTCACTTCATAAGGATTAGTTTCTTGCTATCGCATTCATTGCTTCGGCCTTGTGGCGAAACTGTGACTTTTTTTTTGAACAAAAAAAAAAACACTATGAGTGTTGGTTTACAGACGCGCAGTGCCCCCTTCTCTGATTCGCAAAAGGAATAATTATGGCGTAGTCGGCCCCTCGCAACTGTACTTGCAGTAGGTATTCTAGGATATTTTGAAACGGCCACTGTTACGCGCACAGTCGTTCGTTTCCAGGGGCGTAGCCAGGGGGGGGCGGGGTTGGGGGCTTCAAACCCCCCCGAAATTTTTCAGTTTTGCTTGCGTATATATACACGCACACATACAAACGCACGCACGAACATACATAAAGTATGGTTGAACCCCCTACCCCCCCCCCCCCGAAAAAAATTTCTGGCTACGCCTCTGTTCGTGACACGGGGTCCCGGCCGCCGCTCTGGTAGAGGAACAGCGTCGGCTGTGGGAACACGCCATCCGCCTCGCACAACAGGTTCGTCAGGTGCGCCGACACGCGCTCGTAGGTGAAGTCAAACTACTTGGGAGGAGTCGCAGGCGAGAAAAAAAAAAACAGTAGGCAAACCAGTAGGCAAACAGTAGGCAAAGCGCGAAGGTTCAACGAAGCTTGGTCGCTTGGGGAAAAATATCTAAACAGCGTAAAACTCAGAGGACAACAAATCACGACGATACGCATGCCACCTATTTTTGTAGTAATGTAGTAATGCTGTTTCGACGAAGACTTCCCCTGTAGTATATCAATAATAGCAATTTTGGGGGCTTTACATCGCAAAACCTGGATATGATTCTGAGAGACGCCTTAGTGGAGGGCCCCGGAAGATTCGGCCACGTGGGGTTCATTAATGTGAGCCTGAGTCCAAGCGCACGGACATCTAGCACTTTGCCTCCATCGGAATGCTTCCTCCGGGGCAGGATTCGACCCCGCGAATTTCGGGACAGCTGTGACGCACCGTAACCTCTATACCACCGCGGTGGGTAATAGTTTATTAAAAATGGCCTTTGGCGCTCGTAGACCACTGACTTTCAATTTTTGTCTCTTGATTCTGCGGCGACCTGTTGTGGCGTTTCTTGAATTCGGTTTGAAACAAATCAGAATGCGCTACAGAAATTTTACATGTCAACCAGCCTGACAGCATCCCGTGAACCATGGGCCTGTTGATTTGCACGTAAGAGACACTGAACCATGACTAGAAGTTGACTAGATCGCAGTGCTCTGTTTACAGGACTTCCTGAAGAATGTCCGGCCCACACAGACCTACATGCCTTATTCGATACAGCCTTTGTTTTCGGACGTGCCGAACTGGTGAGCGAAATTTCAAGTGACAACATTGGCTGAGAAAGTGTATCTTGCACATTTTTATCGCTTTTTACGACATGCCATCTTATTCTTTCATATTAGTGATTAGAAACACAAGATTTTGTTAAGGTGCCACTCAACAACTTGTTCTACTCAAATCCCGGACATGTTGCTAACATGCCCATATTTATTTTTTTTTCTCGCCAAACCTAATGTGTTTACGAGCAATGATGCACCGTGCACAGTACGCGGTGTACAGTCCGCAGTAATTCGAAGCATACTTCCTCTGTGAATAGCATGACCCCGCTAAGCTAATCAGGTACTTGAATTCAGCTGTTGGACATATGAACAGGACTGTTCTTTTTTAATTAAATCTCATTTTCTCGTCCCATGATGCTTGGTTCCTCTCATATACGGACAATATTAATGCATAAAGTACATGTTTTCCCACGCGGATGTCTTAATCGATAATTACTTCATGAACATTTCAACCCTGAAACGTTATTGCGCTAACGGTTCAAGTTCGGTGCTCATCCCCCTCCAAACCCAATTCAAGTGTTTCTTTTTCAAAAACCTGAGGATTCAGCAAACGACTTTCCCAAGCGTCATCTCAAGACCGAAGCGGCATTAAAAATGTTTCCCAAATGCTCCATGATTTATACGGCAATCACCGATTAGCAATAAGTTGAGGATTGCCGCAGCAAACTTCGGAGACTTGATCGTACCTCAGCCTTTGCTTCGACGCACGTGGACGCCAGCGTCGCTAAGCCATACGTAATATCGTTAAGCGGGAGAAAAAGTTCATTACGGGCCGAAATTAGTAATGACAGGTGCATCGAAGGTTACTTTCTTCCGCGCCACGATGCGCTGGAAATTATGTACGAACGCAGATGCTTCTTTCATCCACCTTTCAGCCTCCCCTCCCTTTCATCTTTTCAGTGCCGAGGCTTGCAGTTTAGGCAAAGAGGGTTGGTGAGGCCAGCTCTGTGGGGCCCGGCCCTTTTTCTCATTACCCTCTCTTGGACTTTGGACGCATTGCTAACAAGCCATCGAGAATCGGCAGCCAGAGTTACCACCCCACTTAACGGGCTTCTTTAGAATACTGGCTGTTGCTACTAATTACCCCGCGCGCCATTTCTTGCATGGCAATGGCGGAAGAGTAGAGGGGAGAAAAGTTCGCACGAAATGTATGGCAGTATGGCCTGCTCGTATTTGATTTTGTGCGAATGAGCGGCCAGAGGACTATACGGTGGTAATAACGAAGCTTCGACTATCATTAACTAATTTCGATGGCTATTAGTATGATCGGTTCCCATGATAATTGAAAGGTCATCTAGGTAATATCTGAAGTTTTAATGTGGACAGGTAAATGGAGCATGAGATGAGCATTTTTTTTTGTTATTTTCGTATTGGAATGCATATCAAGAAGGCTACAGCTGTTCGCTATCCTCTACCCAAATTGAATCAGATTCGCGTATGGTGGCGATAGCAATATTGTACGGAACTACACGGCGCTTACTTGCAACTGTCTTACCTTTTTGTAAATTGTGTTTAAAATTCGTGCCAATACGGAAGTTTTCCAAGATAGTTACGATACAAGCAGAGCAATACGTTAGTTTTACGTACACCTCAGCTATTATTTGTCCAGCAGCTACAGCGTCCAAATACGCAGCTCAGTTTTTTCATGTCGTTATCGACGTTAGCGGCACAACACGTAAGCCGCTAACTACAACGGCGGGCTGCATCGCACTCGAGATAGACGAATTGTGTATTATCCTGGCGTTATCTGCTCGAAATATCAGAACGTAGTTGCATAAATCTAGTCTCTTTTATATGTCGATTATATTTTTCAATATTTCAGGCGATACAGCTGCCAATGTGTCCCTTGTGTATTTTTTGCTTCTCTTATTTTTAGTTCAACAAATACTGTTCAACTCACTTTAAGGGTAGTCAGTGAGGGCGCCCCTCGTGTATTCTGAAGATGTCACTCAAGAATGAAGCACTTTATAATCATTAAACTTTTCTCGTGATTTCCTTTTTTTTACAATTTATGACACGTATAAAGCACTAGAAAGGCAGCAATGGTAAAGATAAGAACTGAAAAACATCACCGCAAGGTTTGTGCGCTATAATCTTTGTACGCGTTCTTACCTCGTTTCCTGTATAAAGGTAACACGACTCAGAAAGGTTGTTCGAAGGGGAGCACGTATAGAAAAGGACGCTCACGCAAAGATTCCTAATAATTGTAGAAATTTCACGCAAGAAAAAGAACTTGTCAGAACAGAGAAACTGTAGAGTTAGGACGCGAAGGGTAATGTAAACTTCGAGAGCAATTTTCTCTGAACAAGCAAAACAAATCAACGAAGGAGTGCTAGCCATCTTATTCTATCCCCAGTGTTACTTTCAGCCTAATGGGTCCCCGTGTATTGCATAGATGGCGCTTTGTCGCAGCGCCCAAAGAGCCCCGGTGATAACTCATGCTCGATTTGCGGGTCCCTGTTTCACGACTGCTGATGATGTCGTGGTGTCTGGTCGCTGTCTCTGACGGAGTAACAATGAGTAATGGACGCCGTTTCCGGCATGCGGTTTTGCCGAGCTTGTGAAGCAACACAGTGACGCGTCTCCCCTCGGGCACTGCTACTCTTGCAGCACTGGCATTGCCCGCGGGTGCAGCCGCAGTAATATGAACTCACTTCCGCTGTAGTTTCCTTTTTTTTTCTTTTTTATGGTGATCACGTGCTGACTTCGCGAACGGAGTGCCCATATTTTACGTCGACACATACCAGTTGCAGTGGGTGTCTCACCACTAATGAACAGCGCAAGAATGTTCTCCCCGGCTCGTTTGCGTAACACCGTTGAAAGCACCAGATGAGCCTTCTTTTTCTTCGGAGACGACGTACATCGTCCACTTAGGCCCTTGTTTACAAAGCGAGCAATGCAGCCAACGGGGAAATTGATGTAAAGAGTACGGAATCATTAAGAATATCTTTATTTTTCGCTTAAAGTTACACGATACGTTTCATCCGTATATTATTATTACGTGTATAAACCAATCAGTCTGTCCGCAACAGTGGTTTAGAGGCTACGGTAATCGCCTGCCATCCTGAAAGTCGCGGGTTCGATTCCGGCTGCGGCGGTCGCATTTTCGATGGAGTCAAAATGCTAGAGGGCCGTGTCAAAACATGTTAAAGAACACCAGAACATCATATCGTTGTTTTGGCGTAACACCCGGAAATCATATATTAAACCATTCAGTAGGCAACACGTCTGCCCGACTTGTATAAGGTGACCCGTCGCCTATGTTCCTTGCTATGTTACAGATAAACAACTTAACCCAGCCTAACACTCCTCTGGGCTCCTCTTCTTGTTTCAGTTTTCGTTTTGAACATCTTTGAATTTTCGTGCAGTTAATCGCAAAAATTATCTGACAATCCTTCGAGAAAAATTTTTGTTTACTTGAAAATAGAATATGTATCGATGGCTTTACTATATCACTTTTACTTCAATAAATTAGATGCACTGCGTGATCATCATACCTCTCTTTTTCTTTTTTATAAGACATACGTAAATCCGGTCAATGATCATTTGCATCGACCTATCTTGACCAAGTGCAGGCGTTCTATTCTGAAGTTAAAGAATTATTCACATCATAGTCGTGTGGTGCTACGCAACTTTTTATGTTGTCAACAGTCGTGTGGAACCACTTGATTTGACGTTGTCAATACGTTAAAAGTTGTAGCAACAAGATCGCATGGCTTGTTTAAGAGGTGTATGCTATAGAATCATTCAGCCTGATCAGCTAAGGTAAAGAAGTTGTCGGCACAAAATGGCTGCCAAAAAGGTGAAAACACCTGGGAAATGTGATAGCAATAATGATCATATTAATGTTCGCCCTCAAGATACTTTGTTTAAATGTCAGCCTACTTTTCTTTATTCATATGCCACCACCGTTACAAGACTCACCAATTGACCTAATAAATCTTTCGCACCTGCATTCTTAATCGCAGGTGTCAAGCACGTAGTCAAAATCGGGCATTCTTAAACTACTGGCTCACTTTTTACAGCGAAAGCTGTTATCAGATAACAAGGGCTGTTCTTTGGCGCCGTAGTTGTCCGCCGCCGCCGCCGCCGGTGTCCGTAACTACTATCGCGCGACATAAGAAAAAAAACTAAATGAGAAAAAATATCCGGGATGGAACGAGGTTCGAACGTGGGCCCTCTGCGTGGAGCCCAGTATTCTACCTCAGAGCCGTGCCGGTGCTTGAAACTGCTTTGCAAAAAGACCCTATACAGGCTTCATGTCGGGAAAGAACCACATTTTCCTTTCTAATGTAGTGTGGTAGAAGAGCAAGATCACAAGCAGGCGTCACACAACGCGAATTCTGTAACCAAGTCTCACACAATGCTAATTACGCAACGAGGTGTTGTTGAATGCTTCCAAAACATTACAAAGGGCTCTGCCATAATTCTCCATCGCCATCAGCCACAGCATCAACAAAGTGCACATAGTGCCTTGCAGGTGTTAAGCGGGTACCACGGTTCTCCGCAGAATGACGAAAAGTTGTATAGTGGCTGCTTCCCTACTTCAAAAAAATTATGATGATTTATAGCGTAGTGGGTTCCTCGCAAGTGCACTTCTATTAGTTGCCAAGGAAGCCCGTAAGGCTCCTATTATCCATTTCCTCAGGGTCTTAATAAAGTTAATTCCCTCTCTCTTTCTCACGTTAACGTATATTATAGAGCGTGGTGGGAAAATTAAATAACAACCGGACGTCACACAATGCGAATTACGTAACTATAGTGGGTCGTTTAAATCTTCCAACCCATTACAAAGGGTACAGCCATGATTCTTCATCGTCATCAACCGTCGCATCAACAAAGTGCACATAATGCCTTACAGATAATACCTCGCTTCTCCGCAGAATGACGAATAATGTCGTGGTGGGTACTTCCCAACTGCACAAAAATTATGATTTGTGGCGTAGTGGGCACGTTGTTAGTGTACGGGCTCTAGAAATGCCGCTCTTCCAGCTTTCGCTGCGACTGTGCTGCGCTTTCCGCACAGGCCTGGCGTTTTTTTGTTTTTGTGTCTTCCTTAAAGCTGGCTTCCCAACACCACAATGTTTGGAAGCCGGCTCTAACGTAGTCTACCTTACCATGTTTTTTAATATAAATATAGTGCTACTATACACCGTGTTTTGCAAATCACAGCACATCATTTGAAGCCAAGGAAGGCCAACTAGGATATTTTCTCTAGGCTCCGTATGGTTGTGCCTCACATACACGGGGTCCTCGATCCATTCTTCAATTAGCGTAGTCAGCTAGGCAGCACGCAGCTCACCTCATGAATTATGATTGGACGCTCTTTAAAGCACGCCTGTGCTGATTGTTAGACGTTAGTTGCAGTGGGAATACCCGCTGCCGTGGCCTAGTGGTTATGGTGCCCGACTACTGACCCGAAGGTCGCGGGATAGAATCTCCCGGCCGCGGCGGCCGTGTTTCGTTTGACGCGAAATGGTAGAGGCCTGTGCACCTAGATTTACGTGTGCATTAAACAACCCCAGGTGGTCGATATTTGTGGAGCCCTGCACTGCGCTGTCTATCATATCAATATGTAGTTTTCGGGCTTAAAGTAGAACAACTATTATTATTTCAATGGGGAACGTAAGCTGCGTTCAATCCTAGTCCCGACCTTACTGTAGAAGAACATGAGCTTGGACTCGGAGTCTTGTCCTGCGAACAACATGACGTGGCAGGAGTAGCGGCCGCTCAGTGGTTGGCCGCACCCCGTTGAGCGCGCGGAACTTGGTGAATCTATTTCCGTTGGTGAGCGAGCAGTCCAGGTTGATGCGGTCCTTGAGGAGACTGGACACGAACCACTTGAGCTCTGGGATCCACTGGTAGATGGTGTGCGGGTCGTCGTTGAGCAACCACTTGATCACAAGGCGCTCGTCCTGGCGGTTTTGTGTTGTACACGCAGTCCAGAGCCACGGAGTCCTGGGTGCAGTTCTGTACTCACTTGGGCATCGACAGCTCGAGGATGTGTATGCTGGACGCCGCTGAAGTGACGTCGAGAGACATGAGGATGTATCAGTTAGCGTTTCGATGAATTAATTTGTGTGAACGGTATGCGTGATTTCAAATTAATTTCGGTTAAGGAAGTGTGTCACGGCTGGGTGTCGGCATACTTACGCTACCACATGAAATTTGTCAAGAAACATAAAAAAAGAAAAAGAAGCTGCCCTTATTTTTAAGGCCGGCGGTCGCACGCCGCCAACTTCCCACGCGGTGGGTGCCTTAACTCCAAGCAAATATGTACTTCGTTCTGCCGAGCACCAGGCCGGAGGCACGCTTGTATCTATTTTACTGGTAGGCACCTGGCGGCAGCAATTCTCCGCCTCCCACAGCCTTAGCGAATGCTTCACCATTTCACCAAGGCTATAGTGGATTAAGGTGCACTCAGATGCCTTTACAGAGTCTCATGGAGCCACAATTGAGGGTGAGCACCCAAGAACTACCGAGCTCCAGGTCGGTGTACTCCTCTGTCCATTAGGAAAAACCAGTTTGTTTCCGGTCGACACGGGGAATGGAACCCGGTGCCTACCGTACCGGAAGCGGGCGATCAGCAATGTATCCCCAGCTGCGCTATGTCCCGTGCTATATGCCATGCATTCTGCATTCGCTGTGAAAGCGCCCGAGCCGTGACATGACGATGGAAGTAGCTCGTTTGTACAATTATGCTGTTTTCGCCACGATATCATCCCTCCGCGCTTCCACACGGACTATTGATGCGGCACCTTGCGCTGTCTCCTGCGTTCCGATAAGCGCACAGTTGAAGCGAGCGAACGAGCAGGTAGAAAAGGACGCGTTGGTGCTGTACACGCTCTCGAACTTAGCCCTAAAACCATGAAAAGGCACAGCGATGCAGTTTGCCACGCTTTCCCGTGGTCACTAGAAGTTTGCGCTTGACGTTGCCTCCATGTACGTGAGGTGAAATTATTAATTATTATTTTATTATTTGTTTAAATAATAAATAAATAAAATCAGCAAGTTTAGATGTAGGAAGAAGCGAATGCTGTTAAAGGTGAGATACCACATCTGTATTTAATATATGGCTGTTTTCTGAAGCTTGCCAAAACAAGACTACGTGTAACATACCACCCTTTCCTTTAAGCTTTAGGGCATCAGTCGCTGTAGCATCATCACCCTTGCACGCGAACAATAGAACCGACTTTTTCATTCTTCAAATTCCGCTTCATTACTTAAACTTCGCAAGCTGAAGCTATTAGCCCCGAGAACGAACACTGGCGGCGCGGCAGTCGCGGTGATCGGACGTCACGGCAAGGACTCGCTTGCGCCACGGCCGAGGATCGCCTTTTTCTGCGCCCGCCGCGCCCGCCGCGTACCCGCTCTTTCGCGATACGGTGGTGATTACTGCTCATTCTTGGGATGCAAATCTCCCAAGAGAGAAGGTAGAAGTTTGCACTACTAGCGAAAGTTTAGTAAGCTGTAGAAAGTTTGGATAATATAGCTTATAATGGGCGAATTCCCGCCAAAACGGAAGCTTCACCGTGAAAATGGTGATGCACGAGAGC
This sequence comes from Rhipicephalus sanguineus, assembly GCF_013339695.2. NCBI lineage: Eukaryota > Metazoa > Arthropoda > Arachnida > Ixodida > Ixodidae > Rhipicephalus > Rhipicephalus sanguineus. Next base: position 65,588,131 of record NC_051180.1, on the reverse strand, counting down.
AAGACATTCGTTGTTTTCACCGCGTGCTGCAAGACATCGGTGCTAAAAAAATTTACGCTAATGGTTCTAACTTCATTACAACTTGACGTAGACTCCACGGTTAGAACACGCGTCCCGAAGATTACAAATTGAATTAGGACGTTTTCAATTCACTAACTACATTGCGGCTTATCGTACAGGTTATGTATGCCTTTGCAGATTATCTAGATGATTTGACAGAATTGCCCTTTCTGTTACAGAAGACTTTAGATGAATCTGTCTATCGTAAATAATCACTTAATACATCCGGGAAATTAAACAAAATATTATTGCCACGCACACAATGGTTTCGGAAATTCTGAGGTGTTAGTATACTTGGATTATGTAAACATTTCTTCTCAACACTCGTCTGGGATTATGTGGCCGTGTACCGTGATTGGCATGAACTGCTGGTCCGATCAACCGCCGGGTCACGAGCGGTAATGATAAATTCTCGTGGGAGCACTGTTGATAACAATCGTCTGCAAAACGAACACCTGAAAGTCTAAATGAGCGTTTTGAACTGTTTCGATGTTACTCTCAGTAATGTGGCCCACGTATTAATTGAACGTCCTTTGCCTTAATGAGTCAATGGTCTCGCACGTCATGTCCACATAAAGGTTCGTGATGCTCAGGGGTATATTAAATGCAAAAAAAAAAAATAATTTCTGAGCTGGCTATCTAAACTATAGTACTTATACAAGGGTAACAGCGCCGTTGCTACGATGCTGCATGAAGACACAATCTGACAGCAATAAGGAGTTTCCGCAATTAACCTCAACTTTCTTATGTTGTGAAATGAAGCCCCGAAATTATTGCGAGAAAGCCGTGAAACTAAACAACATGATGAGTGAGCGAGTACAGAAGAAAATCAAACAAAACTGCGGCTGTATTCTCGGGCGAGCGCTTTCGAGATATTTTGCGATGCGCTTTCCTAATCGTGCGCGGGGCTTGGCACACCGGCAAGAACGCTGTCCGCCGATCGCGGATGCGTCCGATGCAAATAACACTTGTGGAGGCTAAGCCATCATATTTTTTAAAGGAATCGCCTGTTAACAACGCAACCTAATAATGTGAATAAGGTGTCTGGCGTGTCAAGGCTACGATATGATTGTGAGACACGCTGCAGATTAATTTTGACCGCCACGAATTCTTTATCGTGCTCCTGTATCTAAGCAGAGGAATGTTGCTTTTCACACCCGTCAGAATGCGGCTGCTGTGGTCGGGAATCAGACCCATCCCCGAAGTTAGCAGCGCGGCACAACAACAAACCTGGTCACCGCTTTCAAAGTGTGCACGACGGCGCGCGGGCACCGTTGAGGACTGTGAAGAAAAAATGCATATAACTCTTTGTCGTTTTACTAGGAACATTATCGATGCTGTTTTCGTAATTCATCTGAAGCTTGAGACAGGCAAAAAGCGAACGTAAACAGCGGAACAGCGCACGAAGCAAGCGCGTGATATCCCGGCGCGTCACGGCGGGCGTCGAAGAATCCTTGCCGTGACGTCATCCAAGCCTCCCGCCAGGTGGCGCCACTCCAACTTCTCGGGGCTAATAGTTATCAGCTGTAAAGCAGAGCAATAGCTCTGTTGTTGCCACACGCAAACATCGAAACAAAGAGCGTGAGACTGACATCAGGCCACCACGAAGCAAATCCTTCCCTCGCTCATTATGTCCAAACTAATTTCTCTTCCACGCTTTGTTAAGTTCTCGCCGAACCCCCATAAAGAGGCGGCCACTGATGATCTAGTTCTAGGCTGAGATCTGAGCGGCAGGTCCAGCTAGGTCTGAACAAGATCTCTAAATGGGCGAACGAGAATGGTTTCACTCTTAATCCCCAAAAAAGCCCCTGTGTCCTGTTCTCTCGAAAGAGAGGCCTTCATCCTGACCCAGACATTGAGCTGCATGGCCAACAGCTCTCCGTGAAGACGGAACACTAATTCTTAGGCCTTATCCTGGATAATAAGCTGACGTTCGTATCACACATTAAAGAGTTAAAAAACAAATGCATAAAAGCAATGAATGTTCTAAAAGTGTTGTCACGCACTGCGTGGGGTAGTGACAAGAAGTGTCTGATGAATTTGCATAAAAGCCTCATACGCACTCGCCTGGACTACGGGGCAATAATCTATCAGTCCGCGACACCAAGCGCCCTAAAGATGCTTGACCCTGTCCACCATCTAGGCATTCGACTATCTACGGGCGCCTTTCGCACCAGCCCCTTGGAAAGCCTTTACGTCGAATCGAATGAGTGGTCGCTACACCTCCAGAGATCTTACCTATCATTTGTATGCTTCCTCAAAGTGAACGCAAACAACGAACACCCCTCACACACTACAATCAATGAGTTGTCTGCTTCTGAACTTTTTCACAACCGTCCTTCTATGAGACAGCCGTACTCACTTCGTGTGAGGGGCCTAGCTGAAGAAATGGGTGTGCCACTTCTCGAACACTGTCTAATGGCTCCCGCTGCCCATCTCCCGCCGTGGCAGTGGCAGCTTATAGATTGCGATGTTTCTTTCGTCCAAGTTACCAAGCACGCGCCACTTGCGCATATCCGTACACACTTCCTCGATTACAATACAAGTACCCACACCCTGAATTCTTTACAGATGCCTCAAAGTCGAACAGTTCTGTGTCGTACGCAGCCGTTGGTCCATCTTTTTCCGATTCCGGTATTCTGCACCCTGATTCGAGTATCTTCACGGCAGAAGCTTACGCGAGACTTGCGGCAGTTAAACACATAAAACAAATGAAACTACAAAAGGCAGTGATATACACGGATTCTTTAAGTGTAGTGAAAGCTTTAAAAACTATGACAAAGCACACAAATCCTGTCCTTGTCTCGCTATACTCTATTTTATGCACGATCTACTCCCTCAAACAACATGTCGTAGTGTGCTGGGTGCCTGGGCACCGCGAGATACAAGGCAACGTGTTGGCGGATCAGCTAGCAGCATCCGCCCACGAAAACATTCCCAATACAGCCGAAGCTATCCCTCCGCTACACTTAAAACCATTCCTCAAAAGAAAGCTCAGGGCCTTTTGGCAGAGCACATGGGATACGCACACACAAAATAAACTGCATGTTATCAAGCCGCAACTAGGTAATTGGACACCAGTATCAAAGTCACGCCACACAGAACTTACACTCTGCAGACTCACACATACAATACACATTCATACCTTTTGTCCGGAGGCGATCCACCTTTGTGCGACTACTGTGGCAATCCTTTAACCGTACTTCACACCCTACTACAATGCACGGAACTAGACGCTCTCAGGAGAAAGCATTCTTCATCTGCATACCTGCAGTACCCACTTCATCCTGCTATGTTCATTGGCAGAGAACCCCTTTTCAAATATCAGTCCCTCTTTGAATTTTTAGAAAGTGTACATAATTTCAACGTAATTTTTCCAGGCGCTCCGTAGCGCGGCCTCGTGATTGAGGCTGCTGCTGCGGTTTCTATCAAAGGAAGCACCCGCCTCCCGGCCTTTGGGCTCAAAGGCCTTGAGGAGGCGTTCGTGCTGTTTTCCCGCTACTCACTTGTAAATACCATACTCACTCGTCATTCAACCCACACCCATAGATCCCATAACTTGTCACTGCCATAATTTTATACTCTATACACCCCTTTTACGTTTATTTATAGCGCGTGATTTTAGGCCTCTATACAGCCATAATACACCCTGTCGTCGAAATCACTGGTCATCGCCAACACCACACAAAAGACATGGCGCTCTTTGGCCACCCATGGCCCTTGCGCCACAAAACACCACTAATAATCATCATCATCTAGGCTGAGATCGTTTTCAGGAAAGTGATGTTAGTAAGTTTGCGTTTGGCTTCCTATTTTCAAAATTTTCTACACAATAGTACGTTAATCTGCATTCGTTTACTATGTGGAAGATATACTTGGCACGTGCCAGCGGTACTGCAGGAGATTGCATGCGCAAAACATGCACGCTTCCTTTGCTCGCGAGCCGCTGAGGAGCATGAGCTGCGCGGTGGTTTCCCCAGCAAATCATCCAAGTCCGCGTTGATTCGTGCATACGAACCAACTCAAGTTAAATAGCATCCACTCTGCGCCTTCCTCTTAGCGGCAGCGTAGAACATTTAACATTCTGACTTATTATCCAACTTTGAGCAGCAAGTGCCCAACTTCCGCGTCTACGTGCTTTCCTGGTTTTAAGCTTCAGTGTTTTCATCACCACGCCCCATCCTGAAAACAACTGCTGTCGCGTTCGCTGCGGGTTTCAGGCTTGACCACAAGACGAATTAGGCACTGGCACGAGGGCGGATGGGGGCACGGAAGCAGCGAGCACGCGAGGACTCTTCTTTCTATTCGGGATAGTGGCAGTCATGAAGGGGCGAGCGACCAAGCACGAACGGTGCGAGGCAAACTCACGCTATGCTGGCAATGTATGCTGGCAATGTACACTGGAGGAAGGTCGGAACGGGGAGACCGTGAACTTCCCCATCCTGTAATAGGCTCCATAAATCAGAATAAATAAAAGATGTGGCGCACCCAAGGGGGAGAATACAGCGTGCAAACTAAGCCGCGACCCACGACCCGTACCCTCCGTATAAGTTTCTCGGCAAATTGCGAGGGAGCTGCGGGATGACCGGGCCGAACCCCGCTTCTCCGAAACATGCACGCTCCAGGCCGAGACTACCAAGACAGCGGAGGGAGGTAGGAAGTGGCAGCCTCATTCCGTAGGTGTCTAGAGGCACGGATTTTGTCCCTTGTGTGTGGCACAGGTACGAGACGTTGCATTCCGTTAACAATCCCTGCATACACGAGGGCATAACTGCTTGCGCTTCTCAGGTATTACATATGTATGACATAGCCCCCACCCACATACGCACACGTGCAGTGGGTTCATTCAGCTTCTCTTGGTGTACAAATCAAGGAGTGCTTCAGGCAGCAATCGTATACTGCAGTCACGTATACACGACCCCGCTGCCTGGTTTTTCCCGCATTGTAAACGTACATCGCACTTTAACGACACCACTTGCAATGCATTACCTTGCGCTCTATTTCTGCCCTAGCTCTTACCCCTTCCTTTACTGTATCCGAATTCTCTGCTAGAGACAGCTGCCGTAGTCATGAAACTCGTTCAGCCCGCGCCCGTTGGCCGCATCTATTTTTAATCTCCGGGACGACGTGAGCTTTAGTTGATCTTTTTCCTCCATGCATGATCCTTCTTTATCTCGGGTCTCGCTAGCCCTTGTTTCAATCGCCGCTGTTCACCTGCTTCACTCTAACCCCGTGGTTCCTACTCGCCTCGTTCTCGCATCTTGCGTGCAGTGTTGCATCTAGCCCTCCGCGAATGCAATATGTCTGCTCCCGAAATGCCGAGAAACCGACGCCGAAGAACGATAACTCATACCGCAAAATACGTTCAAAGGGTGAACACATGACTTATTCTTCTCAGTACAGGGCTTCAATATGCTTCTTATTATTCTGAGAAGCTAGATTCCACCAAATCTTCACATTAACGTGCCATTCCGAAGACATGTTGGGTCTTGTCTTCTAACGAAGATTCACGCGACGGAAAAGCGCTTCTGCCATAGTATCGGCTCATGCCGTCTCACATCCTGTCGCCCGCATATCTTTGAAATTTTCTATTTCAACAACCGCATATTGTGGTGTACGTCCGAGCTTGCACGCTAGTTCAGTATACTCTACATGCTGAGTAGGTGGCTCGCTTACGTATTTTGTGTTCAATTTGCATTTTGCCTAGCTTGACTGAGGTCAGAGTCACGCGGAAAAGATGAAATGAAGGTGTGCGATACACCTAATTAGAACTGAACAACTTAGTATTCACTTCAAGAGCTTTGTGTTCGGGAGTTCACTGCAAATTGTGTTCCCCTAAAATGAATTGAAAGCTTTAGAAACAATTCCAGGTTAAAACGGATCGGGGGTATACGGTTAAGAAGGCGCAAAAGCCTCTATGTGAAAACATAGGAAATAACATAGACATGGCGAGCTTTATGAACTGTTCTCGCAGTTTGTGACATGTAAGTATTCACAAATATGGCCTGGTGCCGCATGGCCTGAGTGAATTGTATTCTCCAACTGCTGTACCACTGTTGTGATAAAGAATGCAGCGTGCGTTTTTCTGACAGTCGCCTACAACAGTCCATCATCCTATGCTACCGGCCTTTCAGTGCAACACTAACGTGAGACACTGCGCGTATGTATGTGTCACCGAACGGCTACAGATGGCCTGGTGATTGAAACTGGTACGAAACTCAAACTGAACACACTTTCTTACATATTTAGTTCAACAAGCGGGTTCTTTTGAACAGCGTCGGCACTTTGCCTGGAAAAGGGCTCCTCTACAATATATGTATATGTATAATATTTGTCAAACCTGTCCCATATAAGTACAAAGCGCACTGTTTTTTGTTTATTGCGTGGGCGTTGGCATACCAAATGTAAGTATAGGAAACACAAAAGTTGGATAGCCAGTCCTCATATGACTCTGATTCCAATTTACTTTTTTCGCTATTTAATACCGGAAATAGCAATATCACACTGATTGCTGACGAAAACTACACACTCTACTCAAGCTTCGTCATACAGCATGCAGTACCCTTTGCATGCTTCTATCAGCGAATGTGTTCGCTGTTTTTGGCATTTGGTGTACTCCCGTGTTTTGTCACTGACGAAGCAATGTTGCTTCAACTTTCCTTTTTTTTTACTATGTTTTGGACTGACTATAGGGAACCCAAGCTCAAGTTTGCGGCGCGACGACAGCGCCGCGCCAGCCGCGCTGCGGCTCTGTCGGAAAGCTCTGAACCTTAGACGCGGCCGACTCAGCCCCTTCCACGGTAGCGGTAGCGCACGTGCGCACGCGTTCTTCTCTCGGTGCGGGTAACTGGGGGGCCGTCAGCTGGGTACGTTGAACCGAGAGGCTTGCTATGCGAAGCTGCGCATTTCCGCGATGGCAGAAGCGACCCCGCGGAAGCGCAAGCGTGGCCCGAAGTATTGCGGTTTAGTGGCCAGCCACAACAGTGCAGACAACACCAGGCACACGATTCACGTGTTAAACTGTATCGGTTCCCAGGCGTGTCGCACGAGAAACAAAGGCGGCAAGCGTGGATAGCTGACAGCGCTGTCTCGCCTTCTATTTTGGCTGTCTGAGTTCATCGCTTTCGTTCTTTCCGACTACCTGAATCGGTAAGTAACGCGGCGCATGCACGCAGCGACTACAGTAATGATTACTCGCTGTCGTCTCGCATTGTTAAAGTTCAGTTACGGTTGTAGGTGAAGCAACTTTGTGTTTTTATTCCCCGTGCTCGTGAGACCTACCCGTCGTTGTTGAACGTTCACATTTGCATTATACCGTTAGCGTTGCGCGGTTGGTTGAATTCAACTGAACTCGGCACATCGTCAGAAGTTCGGCGCTTGCATTTCACGCCTCGGGAAGGCTGCTTTATCACGCCGGAACGGACGTCTGTGCATTTTCAGCAAGCTTTGACATCGTTCTGCAGGTTTGCTTCGTTTTTGTCACTTTATTAGGGTGATATATATTTAAACCGCTAAATATAACTGGCACTTAATACATGCTTTGCAATTGCAACGTTGAAATAACCACCTTCTGATTTTGTGCGATTTTCTAGCCGCGTTCACGCAACAGGTTTTATACGCCTGTCAAGTCGATATAATAAAAAGAGACTGCAAGCATGACGCGAGAGCCGAAAAAACGAGGCGAGCAGTTCATCTTGCTTCACAGTGTTTAAAACTCAGCTAGCTGCCTCGCGTCTTAATCGGCGGGTGATTCTCCAGCGGCACGGAGGACTTGACTCTCACCTTCTCAGGAAGCAGTGCCATGGCCGTATAATCTTTTTTTTCGCACGCCGCAAACGTTTGTTCACGAAAGTACACGGCTGCTACTGTGAGCATGCCATATCAAAACAACAATCATATGATTCGTAGTCCACGCCGCAGAACATCGATAGCGTGTACGGCTTTATTTCGGAGTGCATGTGGACCACTATTCATCTTTAACATGACAGAATGAGACTTACCTCGAGGTATACGTCCTACACGGTGTAATCGCGACTTGGGAAATGCATTTCGCTTTGAGTCGGTCGTCGTTGTCGTCGATCGTCTGCTCTTCACCGTTAACGTGATTCACGAGCCTTTCTCATTTTATCAAGTTCGCTTTTCGGAAGTGCCAGTCAAGCTTGAAAATCCTTTTGAAGCCGAACTGCAAGCTGTACATTGTTAGGCGCCGCATGTGCATCGCGAGAGCTCTGCACGTGCACAGAAGCGAGCTGCAACGCGGTGGAGAGAAGGGAAAACGCGCACTGCTGACACCCCAGTTTCTCTTTTTCTGCCAGAGATGACGCTGCCTGTCAAGAGCAGCAGCGCCGCTAAGCGTTGCTTGGGATGCCTATGTTCATCGTCCCACCCAACGTGCCACTCGTGCGTCTCCTGGAGTTTCATGTTTTTCTTGTTTTTTATCATGCCTCGATTCCTCCATTGTTGACTGTGGCTCCCCCTGTATCCAGCCGCGTAGGTCGTGTGAGGAACCGCTGAATCTTTAACCAACCTCCAGCCGTGCCTCCGTGCTCATTATTGCCTCGCTGCGTTGCGCACGACTACAAAAGCTCTGACAGCGAAGACAAACGGAAACTCTGATGGGCGTCCTTCTGAACCAACTCGCTCCGGTTTATTTGGTTTCAGTCGGGAAGTTTTCAGAAATTCACCTTGTGGTTGAGTGGCTTGGTTACTTCTTTTTCCCAAAATTTTCTATGGATCAGTCATTTCAGCACTCACAATGACAGGCACTAGCCCTGCAACTTACGGGACAGTCGTTGCTCTACCAATGAGAACTTGTCGTGTCGAGTGCGACACTTCCTAAAAAAAACGAATCTGTACAGGGCTTTATCTCCCATTTTGTAGCTGTCTTATGATTGATATTCTTCTGCTTTATTCCTCTTTTTATATCGACGTACGTGCCTTGTTCAGCTTGTCACTCTTAAGTAACAAAGGTTGTGTGCGTGCGTGTGCATGTGTATGTGTGTGTGCGTGCGCGAGTGCGTGCGTGTGTGTGTGTGTGTTACGTGGGTCATGCCAATAATTCCGTGTCTGCGTAAGATTCTTGCGGATGAATATGGCATATATATAGAAAATATATGCATATACAATTATCGCGTAAAGAAACATATGGTGTTAATGCAGTGGTGTTTGGAACCTTTCAGTAGGGAGTGCACACTCGCACATGCACCCACACAAGAATGTTAAAGCACTCACCAGTGATTTTCATTAAAGCTCGCACAGTATAACGGAGGCACAGCGCGGAAGACGGGACAGCGAGATAACAAACAGGACAAAGCGCTGTTATTTCGTTGTCGCGTCGCTTTACGTATCCTGGTTTTACGGAAGAATATTTTGGGCTTATTCATGTAACTTGTGGGCTTATTCATGTAACTTTGTCGGTCTTCGTGCAGGGGTTATATAATGCACGTATGCTTATAATGACATAAGGCTATCATATAACGTTTCCGTACTTATTCACAAATGATTCTGACACGATATCAACGTGCTCAACAGCACTGAGCCGCCAGCAAGAGAAACACCAACAGAAGAAAAATGGCAGGAAGGAAGAAAGCTTCTCTTGGAAATACCTAAAGTGATTTATTTGCCGATGTTGCCTCAGTGCAGAAATTGATCAACCCTAGCGTGCCTTCAAAGTGAACCATTCCCCTCCGAAAATAACTTCATAGAAGCCTGATCTGTTGGAGCAGAAATGAAGTGACCCGCCAGCAGTCCCTTGCTTCACAGGGTACGGAAAAAAAAACAGTATAATTTACATAACGGCAGCCCCAGCGTTTATCAAGGATTAGGTCGTCCCATGGTTATTGAACATATAACACTTAATGTGTGTACCGTCCTCAGAAGCCGGCGCCTTCGCTCACATTTATCAAAATTGTGAGCCAGTTTACGTTCTCTGCCTCTTTGGCGCATTGGGCAATTGAGCTCGCGAAAGCTTCCTCTCACGATCTTCCAAGGTCGTTGAGCTCATCCTGATTTAACTGCACCCGCAGCTCAGTAGGGGTTCACTCTGCGCAGTCGAATACATCTGGGAGTAGAGAAAAAGTAGTGCGTTTGTGGTGTAGTCGGAAAGCTTTTCTGTACCCTACAGCAGACAGTGTACTGCAGTCGGCAACCATACGTTGCTCACCGCGTTGCGTAAGACAGCGAAGATGTAATGCTGCGTCTAGGCCAGCGAGCTGTAGAAACTTCTCCACTTTGCGCACTCTGGGTGAAATGTGGCTAGCTAAGCTAGTGAGTAAGTGAGCAGCACTATAAATACATTCCCTTTTGTATTATTTTATTACTACATTTTGATCGTCAAAAGGATGTAAATCTGTCCGTTGGTCTATCGTGTGCGCTGAATCAACTGCTACGCAACAACCCTTGAAGCAAGCGTTCGTATATATATATATATATATATATATATATAAGTACCAGAGCATTTCAGCTCTGGTACTTCACAGCAAAACGAGCAGACTGATAGAAGGAAAGACGCACACAGGAAGTGCTGTGTTGTGTGCGTCTTTTCTTCTCCTATCAGTCTTCTCGTTTTGCTGTGCGCTGTTACACTGAATTATGAACCGATACCAACTCGCCCACGTGGCCGTCGTTTCGCATTAAATTTCCTTGAGCAATGTTCATAACTTATGGTCTCATTCTTTGCAAGGGCAAACGAAAGAAAATTCAATCAAACTTCGGGAAAAAACAGCGTTTGTAAACATGTTCTTGCAGTATACAGAGTAGCGTGCTTTCACATCAATACTATATCGCTCGCAAAAGGGAAGGATGCTTTTGTTAAAAGACAGAATTGGTAAGAAGGCATCAGTCATTTCGTAAATCTAAGGCCTTCGGAATCTTACTTGCCGTCTTTTAGGTGCAACGTTCTAAAAGAAAGAATTATGAATATTTTTTCGGGCACTTACCACTATCCAATCTCACACCTTGAAGTAAAGGATGAGCAAGTGTGCAGCCAGCGTGGAAGAAAGTGGATTTCACAAGGCAAAGCTCGCCGCGTTCTTGCGCGGCGTTGGCCTTTCGAAAGGCACACAGCCCATAGCACTGCTTCATGACACTAATATAATGCTGACCATCAATCACAAGGTGCGCCATGACACCTGCCAAGGGCAATTCTGTGTATCAGCTACTGCGTAAAAAAGTCACACTTTCACCGCCAGGGCGAAGCAATTAGAGCGATAGCAACAAATTGTAGTGTTATACGAAGTGAGGCTGGCAGCTATTTTGTATCCGATCTCGCGTAACTACAAAACGCTGGTGTAAGAGAATACGGCCGCTCCAGGGAGGGATGCTCGCCACGTAGTCACTTCGCGTTGAGAGCGCAGCACGTAGAGGGGTATACGAGCTTCCCGCTGTGATCGCTGTCAAGATAGCGAGACTGAATGTCCAATGGGTCACGTGACCGGCGAGACTGAATGTCCAACGAGACGGAATGTCCAACCGAGACGGAATGTCCATCGAGACTGAATGTCCAACGAGACTGAATGTCCAACCGAGACGGAATGTCCAACGAGACGGAATGTACAACCGAGACGGAATGTCCAACGAGACGGAATGTCCAATTTAGAAGAGATAAACGTGCCCTCGTTTGAAATTTCTCAGACAACTGATTAATTGGGTTAAGATAGCCCAACGGAAGATCGCATTTTTTTGTGTGTTTTGCAAATATTGACTCTCTGTCGCGTCGGGCGTCGTATTTTTGTTTCCGTATTCGCTTTACTGCATTTATCATAATTTCAAGTTTTGTTAGTTTTATTTCTATTTTGTATTTTCAGTTTTCATATGTATGTTGAATACGTTACTTTATTGCTTTATTTTGTTTGTTTGCATACTTTGCTGTTCCTGTTTATCTTTGTCATAAATCGGACATCACAGCCCCTTAAAAGATTACGAGAGAGGGCGCTCCCTCGTCCACTCTGTGCGGTATCTATTTGCGTTTAATCCCTGAGAGTGTTACCAGCGCCACTCGTAGTTAAGACGGCGAGTGTGAAACGCTATTTTTGCCAGAAAGCGTCACGAGGCAGGACGAAGCCCTTGACAACAACACATAGCATACAGGTTCGAGAGACTCAGTTATTTGTTAGAAAACCAACAGCCAATTAATCCAAATAAAACATTGGGGACATTATTTGTTGCTTTTTTTAACTGTGATGTAATGATTATAACCTATATTCAAAGAATCCAAGTAGACGAAAAAACACCCTTTCCATCGGTGGGATCCGAACCCGCAACCTTATAATTACGGCGACGATTTGCGCTTGCTAACACTCCCAGGGATCAAGCTCACGTAAATACCCAACAAAGTGGACGAAGGAGCGCCCTCCGTCGTAGCTTAATTGTTAGATCATCAGACGCGTAATGCGAAAGTTGTGGGTTCGAATCCCACCGAAAGAAAGTGTGCTTTTTCGTGCCATTTAAGTCGCTTCAATTTAGGTCGTATTCGTTACACTACAGATAAAAACATCAACAAATAACGTACCTATGCTTTCCTTGGCTTGATTGTTGGCTTTCTACGAGCCCCTAGAACAATTCTTCTTTCCTCTTAAAGAATGCGGGTCGAAGAATCTAGGGAGGAAATTTTCCTTTAAAATTAAATTCTTGGGTTTTACGCGCCAGAACCACGAAATGATTATGAAGCATGCTGAGTGTGGGATATCAGATTTAGTTTTGACTACCTTGATGGAAACATGACATGGCATTTCGGCTACAAGAGAACTGCAGGCTGGTCTAGGAAAGACCATGCCGTTAAATAGGTGGTGTCACCAAATTTTGAGGCTATAAAAAGCCTGCTGTAGGCTTTCTCTGTAAGCAAGGACGCTCAGCACGAAGTGTTGCACGCAGCAAACGTTTAGAATATATTTTAATTCACTTCCAAAGTCTGTATAAATGCTCATTCTCGCGATCGAGACCCATCGCTAGCGCGACTGACACCGACGTCACTGTGTAGGAAGCGTAAACGAAAGTTTTAGTGACGTCACACGACATTAGAGTGACGTGCAATGAGCGGTGACCTACAGCTCCGCCGCACCGGGCCAGTCAAGAGAGCATCAGGCCATCCGCTGCGAACTGATAATTTTTTCTGAGCTTATTGCCGAAGTAGCCAATCTTGCTCGCGTTTTGCAAAGTGCTTCGTGCGAATAATTTTTCATTACAACACATAGCATACAGGTAATCGTTGGCGACAATAAAACCGTTTTA